>NW_015505234.1:3965866-3979055 GCF_001515645.1 Sinocyclocheilus grahami | reverse complement strand
TAACTCACTGAGGAAAAGTCTTCTTACACACTACTTTGGCAACCAACGGCCCCACGCCAAAGCCCTGGAGTACAGCTGCGGGAACAGTTCTTCCTCTGGTGGTAAGGTTCACAAGTGACCGTCAGCAGAAGCACTGTTGGCTCACCATTAACATCCTCTCACCCAACTTCTGCTCCTCTCATGCCTGACTAACCAGTGTTCTGTGTGTGTACATATGTGTATAGGTGGTTCTCCAGGACAGGACTCTGATAAGCCAGGCACTAGTATAACAGACATCCAATGTGCGCTGGACAACGTGGGGGCACAGCATTTATTTTAAGGATGACCCAACTGCCTTCCTCTCTGGTTTCCTCAGGGTAACTCACTGAGGAAAAGTCTTCTTACACACTACTTTGGCAACCAGCGGCCCCACGCCAAAGCCCTGGAGTACAGCTGCGGGAACAGTTCTTCCTCTGGAGGTAAGGTTCACAAGTGACCGTCAGCAGAAGCACTGTTGGCTCACCATTAACATCC
Organism: Sinocyclocheilus grahami; assembly: GCF_001515645.1. NCBI lineage: Eukaryota > Metazoa > Chordata > Actinopteri > Cypriniformes > Cyprinidae > Sinocyclocheilus > Sinocyclocheilus grahami. Next base: position 3,978,542 of record NW_015505234.1, on the reverse strand, counting down.
TCTCACCCAATTTCTGCTCCTCTCATGCCTGACTAACCAGTGTTCTGTGTGTGTACATATGTGTATAGGTGGTTCTCCAGGACAGGACTCTGATAAGCCAGGCACTAGTATAACAGACATCCAATGTGTGCTGGATAACGTGGGGGCGTCCTGAATAGCCCATTTATCACAAACAAGTGTGTGTTTGTGATAAAGTGTGTTTCAACTGCTGTGTCATGTGAGGAGTCACTGGCACTTTATCAAAGGCCTGCTGTTAAGCAGTGTTTTTTTTCAACATTTCTCATTGAGAGAGAAAGGATTTCAAATTTGCTTCATGTCAAGCAGTGCAGTGCACAAGACATGGTCATTTGAAAAAGAGAATTTTGAATAAGTTGCTGCAAATGTTCATAAATATTAGTTTACATCTCATACAGAAGTACTACAATTACTAAAACTAAAACTGGAAAACAAATGACATTAAAGCTAAATAAAAAGATATAAAACTGCTATAAAAGATATGAAATGACATAATAAAATTATTAAAACTCAAATTAAAATGAAAACTGACAATATAAAAGCTCGTTCAAAATGTTAATAAAATACTATAATAGTATGTAAATAATACTAAAATAACACTGATCCTGTTAGAACTATAAATAACAGTTTCATAATCTCGGGTTCATTCTCTCTTGTCTTATGAAGTTCGAGACTCCTTGCACCTCAGAGAAGACATTCGGGGTCAGCTTAAAGATGCCTCCTCTGTCACCTCCAAAGCCTACAGCACCTTTCGCCTGGAAGTGTACCCCGAGATGGAGTCGATGGGATCGGGAGGGGACGGGATGGAGGAGGTGGTGGAGGAGACCCAGATGAGCCAGGCCATCATCATCATGAAACCCATCCTACGCTTCCTTCAGCTGCTCTGTGAGAATCATAACAGGGACTTGCAGGTGATGCAAATCATTTTTACTGGTCCAGTTTTGTTCAGCTGTGGTTTGTTTTGGCTATGAATCATTTTAGCGTATTACTTGTATTAAACACTGCAATTTGAAATGGTAGGTAGTGTACTTAGAAGTGAAATCCAGTGACGCTGCCTTCACAGTGTCAGAAAACCAGAGGGCTTTAAATAAGTGTTTTTCCATTTTGAGAAGAAAAAGCACCTTGATGTTTGAAAAGTACAAATCTCAAGTCAATCAAAATCTCAAGGGACCCCCAACCTAGTATGGACGAGTCTATCTGAATAGAGGTACTAATTTCTGCCACTCAGGACTTGTGTTGTTAGTCCAAATCTTTCTGTTCTCTTGTATACAGAACTTTCTGCGAGATCAGAACAACAAAACCAATTATAACCTTGTGTGCGAGACGCTGCAGTTTCTCGACTGTATCTGTGGCAGTACAACGGGAGGGCTGGGACTGCTGGGGCTCTACATTAATGAGAGGAATGTGGACCTGGTCAAACAGACACTAGAGACCATCACGGAGTACTGCCAGGGTCCTTGCCACGAAAACCAGGTATTGAAATGTTATCCTCTCTGGAAAATGGGAACAAATCTTTTTCCACATGGAAAAATGAATCCAAGGGTAACACTTTACAGTAACAGTACATGAATAATCATGTACTAATACCTGAATTATGTATTACTTTAATATGAGGTAATGATGAGTTAAGGCATGTACTAATCAAGAACTAACCTTAACTGTGACATGAGTCATATGATAAGAAATGTTGCCTTGGCAACTAAATATATTTAGATTTGGTATGATATCTGAACTAATTTCTAGTCTTTTCTACATATCTAAAACTTAGTTTGGGATCATAGATTATGATGTCTGAACTAATTTCTAGCTTTATTAATGATTATGCAAAAATCCGTCTTTTTTTGCATTTCCTCCTCCACAGACATGCATAGCCAGGCATGAGTCAAACGGCATTGACATTATCATCGCTCTCATTGTGAACCCAATTGATCCACTGGGGAAGAACCGACTTGACCTTGTGCTCGAGCTGAAGGTACTTGTTTGCTGCAGTCACTCACGTAGTTTGAATAAGAAAGCAATTGATGTATAATATAATTTTACAGATAACAAAATGTTCTGAAGCGTTTCAGATTTTTGATTTGGCATGTAAAAACATCTGCACATTTATCTCCAGGAGGAAAATATGTGAATATTCTTTACTTCACAGTAATTTTATAAAAAAAATAAACAAATAAAAGCTCTTTTCTTTACAATGAAAAATTAGAACAATGCATCTAAACTTCTTCTGGCCATCATGGAGAGTCGTCATGACAGCGAGAATGCAGATAAGATCCTGTACAAGATGAGACCCAATGAACTGGTGAGCTAATCAGTAGTTGTGCTATTAGGTGGTATATTAGCACTGTTCCTCAACTAACTGTTGTGTAGCTAATGAATATAGTTTAGATCATCTGTTATCAGTCGTAACATACCCTGTTCTTTGCCATAATTAAAGTAAAGTGATGTTCTGGTGTCATATCTATAGGTTGACGTGATCAAGGAGGCTTACATTCAAGGAGATGAGAGTGAGATTGATCACGAGACATCAGATCAGATCAGACCTAAAGATGTTGGGCACAACATCTACATCCTGGCCCATCAGGTAAGTTTTAAACATTCACTGGGAAACACTGTGCGCTACACTAGTGATTCCCAACTAGGTCTGTTTTTTTTATTTATTTTTTAATAAAATTAACAGTATGATATTTCAAAATCTGGTGTAATGTAATTTTTAATTAAATTAAATATCTAATATAATATGAGATTAAATCTATAAAATATGAATAGAGATTATGTATCATCATGATTAATCACATGACCCATTTCTTTTTACAGTACACATGAAATCAAAATTGACTATATTTGTTTTGTTAGTGCACACTGCTATTTTTGTGGTGAACAATTAATCCGTGCAAGTCAATACACAAAAAAAATTGTTTGCCTTCATAATCTTTAATCCAAATCTGAAAATGCACCTCTCCTCTGAAATGACGGACCTTCTCTGACGACGTCAGTTTGACGGCTTGGGCTTGAGCATAACATCCTTAAACACGCCCCTCCAACTGTCAGTGTTGTTCTGAATGAAACGCCTACTTTACTACATCCAGTCAGTTCGCAGTAGAAAAAAACAAGCCACGCCCTCTGTTTTTCTCATTCAATATTACGTTTCCCTCGGAAGTACGTCACAATACGGAAGTAAAGTCGGTCGCAACTTCCGGTTCACGCGGACTTTAAGGAAAGACAACAAAGTAATGTCTGAAATTTGAGCAGATTTTATGAATTAATAATGATAATAATAACATTTTATTAAAATAATATTAATTCAATTTATTTAAAAAACTGCAAAATCCTTCTGAAGGAAGAGTTAAGGTCTCTTGTGAGGAAATCCTCAAGCCAGCTGTGCATTTCTCAGTTCAGTCTCCACTTTCACTTCCACACGCTTTCTTGACAGGCTCAGCCATCTGCTAGACAGTTTATTTCTGTCTAACTGGCTGCTTTCATAATGACATAACTTCAGGTGTTCGTCTATCAGTGTTTTTCCAAACACTCTCACACAGATGACTGAAAGAAAGAACTAAGTGCGAGTGTGCAGAGTTCTCTCACTGTTAGCTTTGCTGGAATAATATATCTCATGGCAAACTCTTGCTGTAGTTTTCGTTGAGATTTTTGTTCAAAATTCAGGACTTTTACTCAGACCCTCTGGCTATTTTATATGGACACTGGTTTGAGAAACATTGGCCTATGGCTAGATGGTATTTAGTTGGACCATCTGCACAATGTTTGTCAGTCTCAGTTTCCTGTGTAGTTTCACACTTGTAGAAAACAAGCAGGGCCTGAGGACATAAGAGACATCCAGAGAGAGAAAGAGAGGGAGTCAAAGGAATAAGTCCTTGTCTTCTCGTCTTGCTGACAGTGAGAGAGAAATAAACAGGAATTAATTTAAGAAAAGCTTAAGCATTGATTGAACAGTTATTATTAATTACATTTATTTGTATTTAATGGTGTTTTTCACTATTACAATTGTTCATAGTTAGAATTTGCTGTTTTCCGGTAAGCAACCACCCAGAATACTCTAGAAACTTCATGGCAACATGATAAAATTATATGAAAACCAGGGATGTAACAATGCACCCCGAGCCAGTTGAAAATCAATAAAAACATGTGACAATTGGGGGTGGGGGTTTGTACAGTATGAATGTATCTCTGAGGGGAACTGACTGTCTTCGGAAAAGTTTAGACTGTATTTTCTTTTCATCTTGTCTCTGTATAATGTGTAGTGATTAAGCGCAGCTCTGCTTTGTTTACCGCGGTAATCAAGGAAACCCTATATTGCTGCTCTTCCATAAGCATGATTTGGGATTTGTTTTATAATTTAAATTTAGTTTTGTCATTTGACATATTTCAATCATATTTCAATTTAACAAAGAAATGTGCATAATTTTGTCTGAGAAATAATTAAAGAGCACCTTTTCGTTTATAATTAGTCTTATATCTCATTTCTTAAAAAACAATTGTGAGAAAATCGTATTGTGAAATCAGTATCATGAAATCAGTATCGTAAATCACATTGCATCATGAGTTAAGTGAATCATTACATCTCTAATTACATAGGAAATTCCCGAATTGATTTTGGATGATTTGAAAATGACATAAAATTATATATTAAAAAGTTAATTCAACCTGATTTTAGTAGTTCACCCAAGTATTTAGCTTGTTTGATAAAACATCCGTTTTAGAGAGAAAGCTCCATAAACATTCTTTGATTGTCCTGTAGAAATGTGGGTGAATGTACTTTGGCCCTCAGAACGTTTTTTTTTAAGCGGTTTTCACAAAGAACATTCCCACGTCCTTTTTTTCCATTGTGGTTTTAATTTTTTTTTGGTTTTGTTTGCTCAGCACGTTTAGAGAGAAAGCTCCATAAACATTCTTTGATTGTCCTGTAGAAATGTGGGTGAATGTACTTTGGCCCTCAGAACGTTTTTTTTAAGCGGTTTTCACAAAGAACATTCCCACGTCCTTTTTTTCCATTGTGGTTTTAATTTTTTTTTGGTTTTGTTTGCTCAGCACTGTTGACATGGTTGCTTTAGACTGTGTTAGCTCCAGTGCTAAAAAAACAACTGCCAAAAACAAGATCCTCCTGTGTTTACTTGGTACATGACAAAGTAAATGAAATTTTTTTGGTGTCAGTTTAGCTTTTTATTGCGTGCCTTGCTCTCTTCCAGCTCTTAAAAACAGATTCCTGATGTTAGCTTTGATCTGAAATGAAAAGGACACTGTGAACATTTTTGGAGCAAACGTGGCTTAGACGTCAATAAGGAGAAAAAATTATTTCACCACCTTTGTGTCTCAAGTGGTGCACATCTTTTGTGTTATTTCAGCCTGTGAGTAAACAAGCATGTAAATCCCTCGCTCCCGTTCACCACTTTAAGGCCATTATGCGATGAAGGGACACTGAGGGTGTGGAATGATTACTTGTTTGCCTCAAGGATGTGTCTTTTTTTCGAGGTTACAGAGCATCCGCCTCCCTTTCAGACTTGTTGTTTAACCCTTGTGCGGTCTTCGGTCATTTCTGACTGGAGAATTTTACATTTAGAATTTTTTTTAATTGTAGCTTCACCAGAATGGTAAGAAACTTGGTGACTTTTATGGCACTTGGTATGTGAACACACACAAAAAATGAGGGCATGATTCGAAAAAGCTAAGTGATTGTAAAAAAAAAATAGCCACACTCATGGTCTTTGGTCAAAAATGACCGACCTTAGGAAATGAATGGGAAATGGGAAAAAAAATCGAAAATACAGAAAATGTTTATCTACAAGATTATCTATCTACAAAAAAAAATCCAAAAAATTGCACAGCAATGAAGGGGTGAAACTCTAAAACATCTAGAGTGCAAAATCAACACACCAACTCACACACACGCGGACACACACTTGTACACACACACCTATGAACTGGTGTGACTGTAACACTGCAACTATGTAAAATAAAATCAATAATTCAACTACAATGCAGTAAAAAAGTGGACAGCAAGTAAGGGGTTACACTCTAAAACATCAAGAGTGTAAAACGGATACATCCACTCACACACACTTACTTACACTCACAGACACACACATACAGAATTATATATTCTCAAATGAATTGATATGGCTATAACCATATAGCCAAAATGAGTCAGAAGACTGAAATAAGAGGTTAAAATCAGATCAGACCCAGAAGGATTAAGCTCTGATAAAGCATTCCTGTTATTTTTTGTTACATTTTTATATAATTTTAATGTTTTGTGTAACAAACTGCTTTCTGTGTTCAGGTTTGAATGTAGTAGTGATAATGCAAAAACCTACACTTCAAATCAACATTTAAAACAACAAAAAATATAAACCTTGACAAAAAGTAGTCTTTGAGAATGCCTTAATATACATTTAAATCCACAACCTAATAAAAGTAAACAATTATGTATAAAAACAATTAGGGAATTCAAAAGCCTCTCTATAGAGTCCTATACAGGAATCTAGTGGTTACACCATGAAATTACAGGTTTTGCTCTCACCAGGAGGTGCTATTCCAAAAGGGTCTTATTGCAGCCTGGCGCTTGCACTCTCAGACGTGCATTCTCAGGCTTGCACTCTCAGACACTTGCACTTCCGCTAGCGACGTCACTTGCAGTCTTTTTTATTTTTTATTTTGTTCTATTTATTGATTACTTTTTGTTTGAATCTCTCAACATTTAGCCAGGTGGTGAAGACGAGCCAAAAGAAACTAAATTACAATGTCACTTGCAATCGCCACTTGCACTCTCCGATACCTGCGACGTCGCTTGCTATCGACACAAATCGTGCATGTTGCCAATGGAGACAAGACACTGTGGTGGTGATTTAATGGTTAAAACTAATTTAATACCGTAACCTACAGGGTCCTGCAAGAAAAAGACAAGACCCGCAAATCCGTGGCCACAGAACAGCAGAGTGTCTGAGAGTGCAAGCCTGAGAATGCACGCCTGAGTGCAAGCGCCAGGCTACAGCCAGACCCTTCTCTGCTATTCTGCCTTCAAAAATTAGATTTTAAAGGCCGAGTCTCTATTTTAATCTGAAATACTGCATTAATTGAAAAATATATATATTTTTTTACTATTTTCAATGGGAAAAAATGATCATAATTATTGCATAAATATTAATTAGTACCATGAAATCTCTCAAAATACAAAAGAAAAAATATTATTGAACAAAAATATATTAGATTGATTTTACTGAAGAAAAGAAAAGTTACATTTCAGGTGTCCGGTCACTTTTGACCGCGAAGACCATGAATGTGACTCCCAAATGAGGAGCACACAAGGTTAATAGAAAAGTAACTAGTTTGATTCAATAGATTAAGCATCCTTCTTTATGTATAAATTGCCTTATTTTTAAGGAGATGGTTCTTTACTTAAACGAATAGCTTGGATCTTGCAGAGCATCATTGATCGTTCGTTGGCCTTTGATCCTGTCATCTGTTAGAAATGATTTTCAGTGCGCTGTTTTTGATTAGGTTGTCTCTGGATGCTGTTGTCTCACTAATGCATCTTGGCCACATCGCTGCGGGTATTCAGTCATTGAGATAAACATCAGAGTTCCTCTGCGTGGGCAGCTCTTAAAATGTTTTGATTTTGAAGTAATCAATTTGATCAGTCCTGACCTCTTATGAATTGACTCATCCAGGGGTTGCATTGGCATTATGAAAGTGCTAAATTGCTAATGTGATTTGTGTTAGCCGAGTCACCAATGTGTCACTAATAGATTAATGGCTGTTCCTGCAACTTCAAACACTTTAATGTCTCAGTGGTTGAATTTTAGCAATATTTATTCAGCTTTTTCTTTTTATTATATGAAGCTAACGTTAAAACTTTTTAAGGCCTCTGTTTATTTTTGCTACCTTTCAACTGTATAGATGTGTTTATTTTAGTGTTGTACCATTGTCCCAGAGCCATACTTTAATAGCCAATATTAAACTATGAAAATCCATTATAAAGTTTAGTTATTGCATGTTAGAAGCTGTTTTGATCTTAAAAAATATGATAAACCGTTTCATTATTTATTTTGTTAAAATAATTAATATCTATTTTTGTCTTATACAGTATTTGTATTTTATATCTATATATTTTTACACAAATTATGACTGTCCCCCAGTTGTAGCATCATTTCCACCACAACAAACAATTCTGCTTTTTATTAGATAATAACATTTGATCAAAAGTTAATGTACTTGTTTACCAAGTAGACAACAGTGTCAGTGAAGAGTATACATGAGATGAAGAGCGAAATATAAAGAAATTCGAGAAAAAAATATAATCACTTGAAAGTTTTTTTTAATAGTGCATCATTTCCAGTTATGTTATCATTTTTTAGTCTTGCATTTTTAGACGGACATTTAAAAAAATGTATCTTAATTTTTTTAATTCAGTTGTAATTAAGTTTTTATATATATAGCCACGTTATTCTACTGATAACGAGTTCAAACAGATGCCATTAATACAGGTAACGAGTGGAGGACAGAGGAGCCTCTTAAAGAAGTTGTTACAGGTCTGTGAGAGCCAGAAATCTTGCTTGTTTGTAGGTGACCAAATACTTATTTTACCGAGGAATTTACCAATGAATTCTTTAAAAATCCTACAATGTGATTTTCTGGATTTTTTTTCTCATTTTGTCTCTCATAGTTGAGGTATACCTATGATGAAAATTACAGGCCTCTCTCATCTTTTTAAGTGGGAGAACTTGCACAAGCTATGAAAATAATAAGCCATTTTATTCCAGAAATGTAATTTCCACCTTCGTCATTTCCATCACACAGTGATGGAAATTACATTTCTGGAATAAAATGGCTTATTATTTTCATAGGAACTAGTGTTGCCATTTTGCATCAATGTCAGTTATGATGACAAAAGCGGCTGATGTGCTTGATGTGCGTTCAGATAAAAAATGAGAGCGATTTCATGCCTCTCTCCCAGCCAACTGGAGCTTCAGCCATCAAACTGCTGACACTTCCCTCTGTTGTGTCAGTCTGTTTGCGTCTGCTCAAGCTGGCGTCTCCTCAGCCATTATGGCACCACATGAAGAACCAACAGAGACATGTGCTGAAACAGATTCTAGGAGTCTGGGATCTGTTATACTACACGCCACTCGCCACGTCTTCTAGTGGTCACCACAAACGGTGTTTATTCTCGCTGCAAGTGAACTCGTATGTATTTTCTTTCAACTTGCTCCTGGTTTTGAGGATGAGGGCATGTCACACAACTGGCCGTGTTGATGTCTGCTTAATCTGGCTAGCTTCTCCCTAGACGCACTTACTTTGTGTTACTTTGCGATGTCAGCCAAGAAGAATATGGAAACCTTTTCTCTTTCTTTTAAAAGTTATTTATTTATAACCCTATTTATTTTCCAAGCTATGTATGCTTTATATGGTTATGTGCACTTTATTATTTGCAGCTATCATGCTTTTTTTTTTTTTTTTTGCTATATGACTGAAAAGTATTGACGCCCATTTCATCATTGATAAAAAAAATAAAATAAATAAAAGTCTGATTTGCAATTTGTGAACTCTGAATTCTGGGGAAAAAAGTCTGAATTGTGAAATATAAACTTGTAATTGCAAGAAAAATTGTAAGAATTGTAAGATAAAAAGTTGCAATTACCTGTACAAAAAAGGCCTAAAGCGCTTCCATAGAAAAGTGTTTGAATTGAAGGCTGTTGAATCTTTTAATGTGATTGTAAGGATGCTAATGCTATAGCATTATCTTCTGATGTCTTTTCACAGCTGCTGAATAAAATCGTGTTCCTGGTTAGTTTTGTGGGGAACCAGGGCACGTTCACACGAGGGTACAAAGCAGTTATCATGGACGTCTTCTTCCTTCTGCATGTCAGTTACGTCATCGTTTGCATGCTGGGTCTGTTTGTACATGAGTTCTTCTACAGTATCCTGGTACGACTTCACACTTTTTGCATTATAATTAATTTTCTGTAGTAAAAGTTAATGATTTAATTCAGGGGTTTAAAGTGAATGTTTCTTTTGCTTGCCAAGGGTGAATTTATTTGATCAGAAATATACTAAATGGAGAAATATTGTAAAATATTCTAATGTAAAATAACTGTTCTATTTTAATATATTTTAAAACATAATGTATTCCTATGTTTGTGAATCTAAATGTTTAGCTTCCATTACTTCAATCTTCAGTGTGACATGATGTTATGCTGATTTAGTGCTCAAGAAACATTTTCTTGTTGTTATTAATGTTGAAAGTTCTGCTTAATATTTTTGTGGAAAGTGATACTTTTTTTCAGGATTCTGAATAGAATCGATTTTTCTGAATCGATTTTGAATAGAAAGTTCAAAAAACAGCATTTATTAAAAAAAAAAAATTTGTATCAATGTAAAAGCCTTTACTGTCATTTTAGATCAATTTAATGCAAATTTAATTATTTCTTTTTGGCTTTATAACAATGACAACATAAATAATTTAATTTCTGGAACAACATGTCTTTATAAGATCCTCCTCTTTCTCTCTTTTATTCCCTCTAGTTGTTTGATCTTGTGCGAAGAGAGGAAACCCTCCTAAACGTGATGAGGAGCGTGACGAAGAACGGCCGCTCCATCTTCCTCACAGCTGTTCTGGCTATCATCCTGGTCTACCTCTTCTCCATTGTGGGCTTCCTCTTCTTTAAAGATGACTTCCTCATGCAAGTCGACCGCCTCCCTGCTTTAAGTAAGCATATGCTCTTTGCTGTGGTGGCCTCCTATCTCTCCAGCCGTACATTGCATACAACTTGTGGTTTTGGACTTTCGTTTCATATTTCCCTAGTGTTATAGCATTATTATGAAGTCATTATCATGTGCTAATGTGCAACCCTCCGTATCGTATGTGTAAACAACTTAGTATGAATAGAAATGTCTCTTTTAGAGAGATTACCACATCATGTATTCAGATGATGTGATGTATTCAGTATGTACTCGGTGTATCTGTGCATTCATGCATGCACATGTTAATGTTTGAAGGGGAATATTTGTGTTTGTGTATATGTGTTTATATGAACACACATGGCCATGTAACTGTGTTGAGGACCTGCTAGCACATGGCACCTGTTGCATAACCCAGCAGTGGCCACACTCCCTTATGTAATCACTTCCTCTGTGCACTGTACAAGCACTGGGGACAGAAAGGGCACATGCATACACGCGTGCACTGGAATACAACACGCATGATTCTTGAATTAATCATTTCAGTTGTGGAAATACAAAACCTTTGACTTGGTAGATGAGCTTCAGTTGTCTTGCTGATTGCTGTTGAAATAGTTTTTCCCTAAATATGACAAATAAACTAAATCAAATCAGACTTTTTAAATTGTTAAGCACATGCTATGAATGTATTTTCATGTTTTTACAAAAAAAAAACTATATTTAACAAGTGAATATTTGTTTGGTTTGTGTTTTAGAGAAGAGGAATGTGAAGGAGTCTATGAGCTGCCAGAGTGAGACCTGTTCTAACTCCCCTTTTAGTTCTAACCACGGTAAGTCACCATTTTTACAGTGGCCCCAAAAATGTCTGGACATTTAGGCCACCCACAAAATGTATAAATGTCCTTGAAATACACATTAAAATGTCACACCAAGTGGCATTTTTTGAAGAAATATAACACACTTTATAGCACACTTTTCAAGCAAAACACAAAAAGAATATTGTAAAAGCTTTTTAATTAAATGTACAATAATAATGTTTAAAATAAAAATGTATTTGGACACTCAATGGTTGGTTGGTTTGATATATTTTTTGTTTAATGTGCTTTTTTAAAAGTGTTTAGGTTTTACTTTTTAGGGCCACAGTTTACCATATTGATCCATAAAGCACACCATGAAATGGTTTGAGAAGCATGATGTCTGCAGTGTGATTTCCATACAGCTGTGCTTGAGTATCATTAGGCTGTAAAATCTTGGACTTTAATTGGGTGATTTGAGTGTCACATTGAGAAGGATATCAAGAATATTTTAGCCTTTACTGTGTAGCGCTGCAGTTTCTCTTTTAATTTCACCTGTCTCACCCTTCAGCTGAATGTTAATAATAATCTGCAGTAGTGGTGGCATGTCATCTGATTTGTGTGTGCGTGTGTATTTATGGTTTTCCTAAGTGTTTGTTTGTAAAGGGCTGGTCCTGTGTATCTGTTCTAGAGGTTAAGGTGCTGAGATGACCCGTGAATGTGTGTGTGTGTGTGAGAGAGAGATGACTCATGTGCTTCTTTGTTCTGCTTTGCCCTGCGAGTCTTTAAAGATCACCTGTGCTTTTAGATATCAACACGTGCACTCTCTTACTCTCTCACACTCACCCTCTTTCTTTCTTTTGACCTCTGTGGCCTTTCTCTGTGTCCCTCACTTATTCCTTACTTACTTTTCCATAAGCTCATTCCTTCAGTCTTCCTGTCTTTCTTACTTTGTGACTTTTCTTAGTCTGTTTCTATATACTGTATATATATATATATATATATATATATATATATATATGTATATATGTATGTATATATACAGTGGGTACGGAAAATATTCAGACCCCCTTAAATTTTTCACTCTTTGTTATATTGCAGCCATTTGCTAAAATCATTTGTTAATTTTTTTTCCTCATTAATGTACACACAGCACCCCATATTGCCAGAAAAACACA
>NW_015505234.1:3929810-3964456 GCF_001515645.1 Sinocyclocheilus grahami | reverse complement strand
ATTTAAGGGGGTCTGAATACTTTCCGTACCCACTGTATATATATATATATATATATATATATGTGTATATATGTATTATATATATATAATTTTAAGCCTTATATACTATTTATATATACAGTGGAGTCCACTAGTAAAAATCTCTCTAATTTGCATTTGATAGAAATATAGGGATGGAATGATTGATGAATTGATTGATTTATCAAATCTTAATGTGTGCTTATATTTATGAATAAAATATAAATTCTAAATGTATAGTGTTAAATCTGAATAGACAATTATAAATCTAAATATTTTAATATTTAGTTTGAATATGTAGTTATAAATTTGAATATATATATAAATATAAATAAATGTGTACATAATTATTTACAAAAAAAAGTAAAAATTCTAAATGTATAATATGAGAATAGGTAATTATACAACTAAAAATATAGAAAATAAGTAAATATACTGAATGTGTAGTTTTAGTTCTGAATAGACTATATAAATCTAAATATTTTAATATTTAGTTTGAATATGTAGTTATAAATTTGAATATATATATAAATATAAATAAATGTGTACATAATTATTTACAAAAAAAAAGTAAAAATTCTAAATGTATAATATGAGAATAGGTAATTATACAACTAAAAATATAGAAAATAAGTAAATATACTGAATGTGTAGTTTTAGTTCTGAATAGACTATATATTTAAATATGTAAATAAATATGTAAAATTGCTGAATATATAGTAAGAATTATAATTATGAAGTTACAATTATAAATTTAAATACATGTTTAAATGCAGAAATAAATCCTAAATATATAAGTATAATTCTGAATAGCTAGTTATACATCTCATATAAATAAATATAGAAGTAAAAATCCTTAATGTATAATTATAAATTATGATTAGATAATTATATATCTAACTATATAGAAAATATGTAATTATTCTGAATAGATTATGTAAATAAATATATGTAAAAATGTTGAATATATGGTTATAATTCTGAATATATAATTAAGACATCAAAATATATAAATAAATATGAACATTCTGAATGTATATAGTTAAAATTCTGAATAGATATTTATACATCTAAATCTATAAGTAAAAATCCTGAATATAAAGTTATAACTCTGAATATAAATGTTTGAAACTGTTATTTTATCAAGTGTCTGTATATTTGTGTGTGTGTGTTCATCTTGGTGGAAGAAGAGGATGAAGATGGTACAGAGCGTGTGTGTGACACCCTGCTGATGTGCATCATTACGGTTCTGAACCACGGGCTGAGGAACGGAGGAGGAATCGCAGATGTTCTGCGCAAGCTCTCCAAAGAGGTGAACGGAATATCATCAACGCAGCACACTCAGACATGAGATACGCCAATGAATCCTTTCCAGCGTCACTAATACTGTCAGTATAATCCATGTTTAAAGCTGTGGAATCTGCACGCATTTGTACATCATGCTTTTACGGACCCCTGCATTCGGTTATACTCTCTCTGAGCATCTGTCTATATGCTTTGAAGTGTTGCAAAATCAGTCACACCAGCTTCAAAGAGCCTATTTTAGGGATGATTGAAAACTGCGGATCAATAAAAGATAAAAACTTTTTTTTTTGAGTACTTTAGGTTTTTTTTTTTGTTGAAATTTTGCTTTTAGAGATTAAATAAAGTATTTATTGTTTCAGTATATATATCTTCATTCATAACCCTCTTACTGTTACTCCTCAGGAGCCCATGTTCCCAGCACGTGTCGTATATGACCTCTTGTTCTTCTTCATTGTCATCATCATTGTGTTGAACCTCATCTTTGGTGTGATCATTGACACCTTCGCTGACCTGAGGAGTGAGAAACAGAGAAAGGAAGAAATTCTGAAGACAACCTGCTTCATTTGTGGTATGTCTCGTTTAAAGGGAACAAATTTAAAAAACAGGATTAGTTAACAGAGGTTAGCCAGTCATAACAGTAATCCTTGCCGTAAAACACAAAGATATGTAGCAGAATGTATAAGGTGCTCATTTTCTGCATAAATCAAAACGAGTAGCGTTGTCTGTGGTCATTGAAAACCTCAAAATATTCATTATATTTTTATCTTTTTACTGAATCAATGAATGTTTCAATCCTACATTGGTATAAATGATTCTTTAGCAAATTGTTGTGAATCAAAGTATTTTTAAAAATCATTATCCTGTTGACTGGGATATGAATTTGAAAAGCCAAATTGGACAAAAAGTGTGGGAATCCTGGAATAAGTTGAGTGCTATGATGGAGCGTAAGATTTCAGTCTCTTCCACATGCAGAAGTTACTTTAAAGTTACAGTAGCAAAAAATCTTATTCATAAGGGTCATAGTGAAGGCAGAAAATTTTCCAATAAAACTAAATTGTTTTTTATGCACAAAATAAAATTCTACAAAAGTGTAGAATATAGCCCATTTAAAACACCACTTTTCAATATCTGCACAGCAGCAAACATCTTTGGACGGCTTGGAACAAGCTAGTGGGGCGTCTCTAAGCAGATGTCATGCCCTGTCACATTCTATTACTCTGACTGCCTTTGAATTTGGGTCATAGTGAAGGCAGAAAATTTTCCAATAAAACTAAATTGTTTTGTATGCACAAAATAAAATTCTACAAAAGTGTAGAATATAGCCCATTTAAAACACCACTTTTCAATATCTGCACAGCAGCAAACATCTTTGGACGGCTTGGAACAAGCTAGTGGGGCGTCTCTAAGCAGATGTCATGCCCTGTCACATTCTATTACTCTGACTGCCTTTGAATTTGTATATGAGGTCTGTGACAGGGCTTTTATTTGATGGATTCAACTACGATCATGCTGACATTTACTCCACTAAAGAGGCCATAAAGACTATGTTAGAGAATAACAGATGTGGGAGAAAGTTTGGTCCCACTTTATATTAAGTGGCCTTAACTACTATGTACTTACATTTAAATTAATCATTTGGTACAATGCAATTATTGTGTACATGTTTTTACATTATACTTATATTTTAAAAATACTTGCATGTAATTTACATCTGTAATTCATTTCTGTAATTACATTTATAATAGGGCATCCAAGATGTAGGTGACTTTGTTTCTTCAGTAGAACACATATGATGATTTTTAACTTTAGCCGTTGCAGTCTATCAGTCGTATAATGCATGTCAATGGTAACAAAATCTATGAGAGTAAAAAAAAACATGCACAGACAAATCCAAATTAAACCCTGCGGCTCGTAACGACACATTGATGTCCTAAGACACGAAACGTTCGGTTTGTGCCAGAAACCGAACAGTATTTATACACACGACCTGATGCAGACCCTGAAGCGAGACACAGGAAACAGAAATACTGCAAAATAATAATAATAACGAGACGAAATAACATTATAACATTTAGTTTCGTCTCGTTTTGGTCAACGAAAATGAAGAGACATTTTAGCATAGTTTTTATTTTGTAAGCCACATTTCGTCTCGTTTTTATCCGTCAATGATATTGCATTGTACATTTAGTCATCGTCACATGACCAGCATTTAAGTCTCGTCTCGTCTCGTTTTCGTCACGTGATAAAGGTTCATTGACGACTATATTTAGTCATAATTTTCGTTGACGAAAGCAACACTAGTGGAAAGTCACCACTCCCGAATGAGTTCGCGCAAGAGAACGTAATCTTTTAGTCTTAAGTCGGTTTGAACAATCCGGATAAGCGCAAGTAAGTACCATTTTGATTAGCCGTCGTACCTACAATGAGTGACGTATACGTGCGAGAGATCACTTCCGGTACTTGCATAAACTACGCCAGAGCACGTACACACCTCACGCACCGGATGCTATGCGCGCGCCCAAAGACAGTTGGACATAGTGGTGTATTAGAGGTAAAAAAAATGATATAAATACTGTTCGGTTTCTGGCACAAACCGATCGTTTCGTGTCTTAGGACATCAATGTGTCGTCACGAGCCGCAGGGTTTAATTTGGATTTGTCTGTGCATGTTTTTTTTACTCTCATAGATTTTAAAAATTCAATTCAATTCAATTCAATTAGAAGTTAAAAATCATCATATGTGTTCTACTGAAGAAACAAAGTCACCTACATTTTGGATGCCCTGGGGGTAAGCAGATAAACATCACATTTTCATTTTTGGGTGAGCTATCCCTTTAACCCACCTTTAAACCTACCCAAACCACCAAACCTGTCCCTAACCTTACCCATATCCCACCTCAATAGCAGCAAAAGTGTTTTGCAATACAATATGAACACAATAAGAACATTGTACTTATTTTTTTATGTAAGTACATAGTAGTTAAGGCCACTTAATATAAAGTGGGACCGAAAGTTTTATAGTGACTATAAACAGTGGAATACCATGAATAAAACAAATGACTTTGATAGACAGTGTGGGCTCTTTCTTTGAAGAACCTTTCATTTTTATTATCTGCTCATCTTCAGGCCTTGAGAGAGACAAGTTTGATAACAAGACTGTGTCATTTGAGGAACACATCAAGTCAGAGCACAGCATGTGGCACTATTTGTACTTCCTGGTGTTGGTGAAGGTGAAGGACCCCACCGAGTACACGGGCCCCGAGAGCTACGTGGCCCAAATGATTAAGGTTAGTTCATCACCACATTTGGTGCAAGGATACAGTGACCTCTAAAATGTATTTGGACACTTTCTGATTGTCATGTTCATGTAGTTAATGTGATGTGTGTTTACTCTGATGGAACACCTGTGTGAACCTTATTTCAGACATCAACTATAATTTTTTCTCAGAATTCTCTTTTTTGCACAACTCTGGAAAAAAGTCATAATTGTGAGATATAAACTCAGAATTGCAAGATATAAACTCAAAACTGCAATTATGAGATTAATTAGCAATTTAAAGCAGTCCAAATTAAGATATAAACTGCAATTGCGAGAAAAAGTCATAATTGTGAGATGTAAATTTAGAATGTAAATTCAGTTTAAACTCAGGAAAAAGGTCAGATTTTTGCGAGATGTAAACTTTTATAACTTGTGATTGTGAGATAAATTTGTAATTTTTGAAACAATGTCAGAATTGTGAGATAAAATGACCTTTTATGTTTTTTTTATTCTGTGGTGGAAACAAGCTTTCATACAGAACATAAATGAAAAAAAGTTTAACAAAAATGTAGTTATAAGAAAAGCATAATTTGCATTACATGATTTTCTTATGTAATACAGTGAAATTCAGACATTTCAAATGTCCAAATAGTTTTTTGGAGTCCACTGTATGTCAATCAGTATGTCAAACACTTAATGGTAGCATGAAATAATTTTGCTATGAATATAATATAACTGGATTCTTGTTTGCATTGTCATTTTTGACATTGTTAGCAGTGACAAACCAAGGACTCACTAGGAAAGTGTACTGTGTGTGTGTGTGTGTGTGTGTGTGTATTTATATCTCTGTCTCTGACTCTGAGCAGACTGTCTTCAGTGGGCACCAGCAAAAGGAGACAGTGAACTTCCTTAAAATAAGAGAAATACTAGCTTGATGGAGTTCCTAAAGTTTCTCTCTCGCTCTCTCTCTCTCTGTGTGTGTGTGTGTGTGTGTGTGTTTATATCTCTGTCTCTGACTCTGAGCAGACTGTCTTCAGTGGGCACCAGCAAAAGGAGACAGTGAACTTCCTTAAAATAAGAGAAATACTAGCTTGATGGAGTTCCTAAAGTTTCTCTCTCGCTCTCTCTCTCTCTGTGTGTGTGTGTGTGTGTGTGTGTGCGCGCACACTCATTTGTTTGTTTATATATGTGTGATATTCTGTTTCTGCTGGTATCTCAGTGGTAGTCATTAGAACCCTTGTTATGAGTGCTTCCTCTCTATGATAATGGGCCAAGTTGGGATAATGTTCATAGTGTAGGAGAGCAGAACAGGAGTCTTTATGGTTTCATATAAGCCTGTTATGTTTTGTGCAATAATGAATATTGCACAAAAAGACTGATTTAATTGACTAGGCTCAAATAGAATTTGCACAGTTCTGAATGTATTTACATACATGCGTGCATACATACATACATTTTGCATGAGATGGAGTTCCTAAAGTTTCTCTCTCGCTCTCTCTCTCTCTGTGTGTGTGTGTGTGTGTGTGTGTGTGTGTGTGTGTGCGCGCACACTCATTTGTTTGTTTATATATGTGTGATATTCTGTTTCTGCTGGTATCTCAGTGGTAGTCATTAGAACCCTTGTTATGAGTGCTTCCTCTCTATGATAATGGGCCAAGTTGGGATAATGTTCATAGTGTAGGAGAGCAGAACAGGAGTCTTTATGGTTTCATATAAGCCTGTTATATTTTGTGCAATAATGAATATTGCACAAAAAGACTGATTTAATTGACTAGGCTCAAATAGAATTTGCACAGTTCTGAATGTATTTACATACATGCGTGCATACATACATACATTTTGCATGAAAAAAAAAACTGGCATGGGAACTGCTGCTTAAAAAGCATCCCAGGACCACATGAAGAGTGTGCATGAGGTATGAAGAGAAAATATAATGGTTGATTTGCTTAGCATTTCTGGTAACTAGACATAATTTCCATACTTTTACTTGTGTTATTAAGTTTTGATGACGTTACTATTTATAGGTTATTCTAAAATAGAGTTCACGTGTCATGACTTCAAACATATGATTGGCAGTGCATGTTCAAATGTTTGGTGTCAAACTTTTAATGTTTTTGAAAAATAGTCTTTTATGCTCACCAAGGCTAAATTTAAATGACAATATTAATAAAAAATGTATTTACAAAATTGAAATATTACTACAATTAACAAATTTTTTTTTTTTTATATATTTAAAATTGATTCCTGTGGTGGCAAAGCTGAATTTTCAGTGTCACATGATCCATCAGAAATCATTCAAATATGCTGATTTGGTGCTCAAGAAACATTTCTTATTATTATCAATGTTAAAAACAGTTGTACTGCTTAATATTTTTGTAAAACCCATGATGCATATTTATTCAGGATTCTTTGATTAATTGAAAATTCGAAAGAGAACAGAATTTGTCAAATAAAAATCTTTATAACATTATAAATGTCTTTACTGTCACTTTTGATCAGTTTCTTGAATCCTTGCTGAATAAAAATATTAATGTCCCACTGTTAGTGACATATGCTGATAAGCTCAAAAGGGCCAAAGGTTGGCCATTTTATCAGCCTGGACAATAAACCGGCGTATTAGTAGACGGCTGTTTGGATTCTGTGGAAATCTACAGAGCTTACTGCAGGATTCTGCAGGCCCAGCTTCCATGAAGCCCTGCTTGATGACACATTGAGTTCTATTAGTACTATATTAACTAATTACTGTGAGTTGCTACAAACACAAGGGCCCCTCATTAAAGCTGAGATGGGAAAGATGAGGCATGGGCGACGCATAACTAACGCTTGTTTAGTTTCCTAGTGTTTGTTCTGTCTCATGCAAGGATCTTCAGCTTCTGTAGTATAGCAGGCGGGAGGAAACAGTAACTGAATGCCAAATACTACACTATGGCTTTTAAATTAAGTGTGTGTGTATGTGTACGTATGTGTGTTTGTGTTTGTAGACTCCAGTCACCTGAAAGCACAACTAATGCAAATCTTTGCAAAACAGCCCACCCTACAGTAGCTTCTCTGCTCATATTCAAAGAGAAGAGCACAGCACAGTTTCAACTGCAAGTTTACATTGAAGCAGGTGTGTGTGTGTGTGTGAGATTATCACTCACAGGCTGCTGGAGAAGAGAGTGTGAGCAGGTACTGCAGCAGTCACAGCATTGTTATGTAACCCATCTCAAGTGGCCTGCTATTAGCTCAGCCTATCCTCACACGTGCTTTCCTGTCCCACACACACACACACCTGCTCCGCCACTCATTATCACACAGTGAGTCAGGCGTCTCCTTGGCAACACCGTCGTCATGCACTGTCGCTGGAACAAGAAAAAAAACAACTCCTTGGCCTCTAGACTTGTGATCAATGCAAGTTCAAAGGTCACTTATTCACCGCTGGATCCGTTCCTCCCAGCTGGGTGTCTCGGGCTGTGTGTGTGTGAACGGATGACTGCAGGAGTGCGTGTGCAGCAGCCAGCCATGCTAATCAAACTGATTATTGCAATCATGCTGCTATTTCCAGAGTCGGTTTGATGGCAGCGTTCTGAAACTGCCTTTCCATTACAAAACAGCTGCTTTATGATGATGAGAGCCAAGGACACGTGATCAAACGATTATGCTGTCTGTCAGATGAGAAAAGTAGTTTAATGACACTTTAATGACAGACCAAACACCTTTCCCACACACAAGTCTGCAGCAGCGTGAATGTGCTGAAGTGTATAGATGTTTTTGTACGTTTTTGAGGTGTTCACTGCTATGTTATAAGGTGCTATATGTGACTAGTGTAATTTCTTAGATGTTAAAATATTTTTTTTTCTATTTGAGTTGCAGGTTAATTTCGCTTGATTTGGTTGTTAGCATACACTACCTTTTAAAAGTTTGGAGCTTTTAAACTTTAAAAGTTTGGAGCTCACCATGGCTGCGTTTATTTGATTCAAAATACTATAAAATTTGTAATATTGTGAAATATTTTTACTGTTTTCCATGTTATGGAAAACAAATATATTTTAAAGTGTCATTTATTTCTGTGATGCAAAGCTGAATTTTCAGCTTCATTACTTCAGTCTTCAGTGTCACATGATCCTTCAGAAATCATTCTAATATGCTGATTTGGCGCTCGAGAAACATTTCTTATTAGTATACATTTTTTAAAGAATTGTGCTGTTTGTGGAAACCATGATGCATTTTTTTCAGAATCCTTTATTGAATAGAAAGTTCAAAGGAACAGCACTTATTTGAAATAGAAAGATTATATAAACACTATAAATGTCTTTTTGATCAATTTAATGCTTCCTTGCTAAATAAAGTATGGCTTTATTTAAAGTCAGTGTTAGAATGGATCAAGTTATAATTTTAGTCTTTTAAATTGATAATTCACTCAAAAATGTAATTATTAACAGATACAAATTTTGATCTTAAAAACTTGCTAATAAATGTTGAGATTGACATTAAGTAAAATTAATATAGTAGAAGTATTGTTCATTGTTAGTTTAACTAATGTAACATTAAAAATCTTTTTTTTAACAGTAGTGCATATTCAGTATATGAACATGTTAATATTTGTCTTGCCTTGAGCTTATGAGGCAGCTGTAAGGCCATTATCACTGAATGTTCAATGTTGATTAATCATGTATAATTTTATAAGTTGCCAGTTGACCTTAACTAAACTCTATCGCTCATCTTTTTTTTTTTCACTGGCCCGTCACAACAGTGTTGTTTTCTTGTTTGTTTTTTCACCCCCGCACCTCAGGTCTCATCTTTAGTGAAAAATAGGGCAGTTCATGAGACTCGACCCTCACAATCTAGTCTCTGTTCATCTGTCCTCACTTGACCAATGATTTCCCACTTCCTTTAATGGATTTCATAATGCACCATTCTCTGGAACTAATTAGCAGCAATTTATGCCTAATCCTAATTTTCCTGTTTTTCTTATTTTAGATCCCATTGCAACTTCAGGGATTTTATCTATGCACAATCAGCTTGTAACACTCCAAAGAGAGAGGAAAACTTGAAATCGCATCATATGACCCCTTAAAGCAAAACCAGACCGCTCTTTTCCAGCGAGTCACTTTGTCCCGCTTCTGTGTGAAAGTGTGTTTGACCTTGTTCATGCGCCTGTTTCTCAGAAGAGCAGCGTGTTTATCCAGTGTGTTTTTCTTGGAAAGCCTCATTCCCTATTGTATAGCAGAGAAAAGCACTGTGTTCGAATCAGAAGATCCGCATCCCCGGGTGTGTCACCTCATGAGTTTCATGATTGTGTAAGGGAAGGCAGTCTTTTCCCACCTCTAAACACATCCTGTAACTCTCTGCGCACCTTGCAGCGCTCCTGTCAGGCTGACTGTGAAAAGCACCTTACATAACTGCTGTGATGAGCCACTGCACTGTTACCCCCCTCCTTATTTCACACACGCCACACACCCCACACTAGATCAACTCAGATGTACACACTAATCACATACACACTCACACAGCAAATTGTAGAACGCAAACAAATATCTTGTACGTGAGCTTCTGTGTGGGCACACACACTTTGCAAACAGAATGACTCGCTGTTATTATCTAAAACAAAAAACTCTGACTGCGGTTCATTTTCATGACTACTTTCTGGTTTCTAGAGCTATCTTTGCATCTAGGTGTTAAAGTTGTCCAGATTTGCCTCTATATGCTTTAGCTTTTGAAAGAAAAAGCTTGAGGGAGTTTCAGCACACTGGCTCATATTCATGAGTTTGCTTTTGCAAGTAGAGATGGGTCTTGATGATCAACTTAGTCGTCCATATTCTAGTCTAGTCAGACGATAATTCATAGCACAAAGCCATTTAACATTTCAATGTAGTCTGGGTCTCATTTTATTTTACTTTGTGATGTCAAATATCATGTCCATGTTGACATCTGTCTAATTTGGCTAGATTCTTCCAAGTGATGATTTTGTATTCTGATGAACTTTGAACGGTTGGTCAGTAAGGTTTAATACTTTTATTCAGCAAAGATGCATTAAAGTGACAGTAAAGACTTCTACACTGTTACAAAATAAATCTATTTCTTGAGCAGCAAATCATCATATTAGAATGATTTTGGAAGGATCATGTGACACTGAAGACTGGAGTAATGGCTGCTGAAAATTCAGCTTTGTATCACAGGAATAAATGACATTTTGAAATATGTTCAACTAGAAAACAGTTCTTTGAAATTGTAATAACTTTTCACAATAGTACTGTTTTTGCTGTATTTTTGATCAAATAAATGCATCTTCGGTGAGCATAGGAGACTTTTCAAAAACATAAAAAAAATCTATTTACTGTGCAGCTTCTGTCCACAACCTGATCAAAACGGATTTGTAACCCATTTTTGAGGCCTACTGTTTCTACTGCTTTTTAGAAAGGCAGTTTCTTGGTGGCAACATGCTGTGCTTTAGTGTGCTACAGTCTTTGAGGTCTTCAGCAGCAACTGTTATGCAACAAAACTGCTGCTACACTTGCACTGTAGAGTGTGAGACTGTCAGCAAGGTAAAACATCCTCCAATAAGTAGTGTCATTAAATCCTAAAGCCATTAAACCCACTTTTGTAACACATTCATCACATTCAGCAATGATTTTGAAGACAATTACTCTCAAATCACCTGCTGTGAGCAGTGTTTCTGTTATTATGTATAATCTGTAAGTTTTTCTGAGAGGACTATTATTGTTTTGTAGTTATTTAGCCTAATTATTTGTTGAATATATCTGTTGAGAGCTGGACTTTACCCAGTAGTCCTTATATCACGATAAATCGTGTCACTTTTTCAGCATTCTTTCTTCTGAAAGTATTGTCCCATTAATTCTCTCCATTTTCTTCTTAAAAATTAGTAAAAAGGATAAAAGTGCACTACTGTTCAAAAGTTTGGCGTTTGTAAGACTTTGTGTTTTTGGAAGAAGCCTATTATTCTTACCAAGGCTGCATTTGTTTAATCAAAAATGCAGTAAAACATGGAAATGTTGTGAAATATTATTACAGTTTAAAATTACTATTTTTTTATTTAATGTGTTAAAATGTGATTTATTCCTGTGATGCAAAGCTGATTTTTCAGCATCATTACTCCAGTATTCAGTGTCACATTATCCTTCAGAAATCATTTTAAAGGGGTCATATGATGCGATTTTAAAATTTTCCTTTCTCTTTGAAGTGTTACAAGCTCTTGGTGCATAAAGAAGATCTGTAAAGTTGCAAAGACTAAAGTCTCAAATCCAAAGAGATATTCTTTATAAAAGTTAAGAGTCAACCAATCCTACCTAAAACCGCTCATTCTGACACGCCCCCACGTCTACGTCACGATGTGGGAAGATTTGCATAACGCCGCTCAAATGTTAACGCAAAGACAGAAGGCGTAACTTTAATTATTGCTGTTGCCGCCGCTGCCATGTTGTGGAGTCGCTGTGTGTTTCGTTGTGAAAGCGAAACTACTTTGTTTGGCCTTCCAAAAGAGCACATGACTAGAAATCAGTGGTTAAGTTGTATTTACAACACCGTTCCAGAACACTTCAACCCAAATATTCAGATGTGTGCAGCACATTTTATGAAGGATGAGGACTGTTTTCTGAACCAGTAGTCTACAGTGCGTCTGTGGCACAAAGGCTGTTTCTATAAAGTTGGGCAGTTCCAACTTTGCAAGGACAGTCTGGCGCTTCTGACTCACAGCCTGTAAGTATGTTTTTTATATTTAAATAATTTGCCACTGATGATTCAAACGCGAGGTTTGAGCAACGCGTAAAAAGACAGTATAAGTCATTATAATCCGTAATTATGTCCCCACTGGATGCAACAAGTGCCTCATTTGTAATGGGTTTTATTGGTTTTGTCTCGTCCTGCTGGGAGACGGCATCACAGTATGTTAAGGGGCGTAACATTTCCGTCACACACTTGAGGCATTCGGCCAATCACAACGCACTGGATAGCTGGCCAATCAGAGCACAACTCGCTTTTTTAGAACGATGAGCTTTGTAAAAATCTACGCATTTCAGATAGGCAGGGCATAGAGGCGAAACAATAATGTACCTTATATGGAAAATAATGTGTTTTTTGAACCTTAAACCGCATAGACACATTTCATTACACCAAATACACAAAATGACGTTCTTTTTAGCAACATCATATGACCCCTTTAATATGCTGATTTTCTGATCAAGAAACATTTCTTATTATTATCAATGTTGAAAACAGTTGTGTTGCTTAATACTTTAAGCAGCGGAACCTGTGATTAAGTGGAAGTGGAAACTTTAAGGATTCTTTGATGAATAGAAAGTTCAAAAGAACAGCATTTATTCAAAATGTATTTTTAGGTAACATTATAAAAGTCTTTAGTGTCAACTTAATTTTGATCAATTTAATGCATCCTTGCTGAATAAATGTATTCTTTTTTTTAACTAACCAAATTGAATGATAGTGTGAATGTATGTTTGTGTTTATTGCTAAATAGTCAAATGCTAAATCAAATCCCTATGCTAAAAATGTTTGGGGAATGCTCGAAATAACAACAACAAATCACACCATTCTCTTTCCTTCAGGAGAAGAATCTGGACTGGTTTCCACGGATGCGGGCCATGTCTTTGGTAAGCTCAGAGGGAGAGAGCGAACAGAATGAGATCCGATTGGTGCAGGAAAGACTGGACACCACCATCACTCTCGTGGCTCAGCTGACTTCCCAGCTGTCCGAGCTTAAAGAACAGGTAACATACAGCACACCATCCAATGGGACGGCCTGGTTTCACAGAGCAAAACTGTTCTTTTTCCTCACGGGGCCTCTGAAGTGTTTACTATTAGGCCCTGCTGAGGAAGTGCGTCAGAGCAGGGGTGGGGCGGTACCCCGGGGCGATGTGGATGTTCCGGCTGTACTTCACTGTGTCGGTTCACTGCCATCACCTGCCTGGCCCACATGTGATTCCACACAAACAGTTTAACCGATTCACATGACACAGGAAGAGGGAGAGCTTTGGGTTCTAATGGGATGACGTTGGAAAAGAAATTGCTGCCCCATGGCTCATTTTTTTTAAGGTCTGCATATTTGTTTGACCTTAGACTTCAGATTTGAACTGTTCTGTGCTGTAAACACACAGGAACTGCACAGTCATTGAGAATCGGCGCTGATCCAAACTACTGAGCCTGAAACAGTCTAACCAGAACTGTTAACCACGCCGTGTTGCCCCTCACATCCTCCAGCGGTCCTTCTGATTCCTGGCAGTCACGAGGAGCGGGCTTAATGTAATTCTCCTGGCAATGCTGGATGTTAAATAACTTATTAAAGTGATTTCTTCTCCGACAGCCAGGCCTAATTAAACAGATCCTCCTCACCTCTCAGCTCGAGCCAGGCTGAGATCCAGCTCAGATGCGGTAGGCGAAATCCAAACTTGTCATGTGTTCAGACAAACGGGCTCTCACTGATTCAGTGTAGCACACTGTGTTCTACCTCCGTTTTCTTGCTAGGACTGTTTACTTGGTAGTTCCTTCTCTTTATCTGGATTGGCCATGAGGTCAAAAAAAGATACACGTTGGTTCAAACCCAGTGTGTTTGGGAAAGTAAAAAAGTGACCCATGGAACAAGAGGTCGTTTTGATGTTGGTGCAAATGACGCCATGTTGTAAAGAAATAGTTCAGCCAAAAATGAAAATTCTGTCATCCTCATGTTGTTCCAAACTTTTTTCATCTGTGGAACATATGATATTTTGAAGAATGTTGGTTACCAAACAGTTTTGGTTGTCATTGACGTCCATTATATGGATTAAAAAAAATTCTCAAAATATCTTGATCATTTGAACCAGCCTTCACGTCAGGAGTGCGCGCTAAAATGCTGCTTATGGAGGCAGCTTGAAGTTTTGGAACTGAGTGATTGTGTCAATGTGCAGTCATATTAGCAAAATTTCACTGTCAAAAAAGGTCAATTGTCTACACAGAAGTCACTTTCAAACCAAGCAGCTTTCTGTTGGTCAACATGGCGGATTCTTGAAAATGAATGAAATCTGCATGAGGAACTTTTTCACCCTAAGTCAAAAATTCCCAACCCTGTGGATTCCCATTGAATGACTAGATATTGCCCACAAAATTTCACTGCACAACTGTAAATGTAAATGCATCTTCAGAAAGTACACTGTGAGAAGATCAGTTAAATTTACCGTAAAAAAGTGGCAGCTTTGGTTACCAGAACTTTACTGTAAAACAAAAAGTGGTATTTACAGATTGATCCTAAATGTACAGTTAAAACATTTATAATATACTGATAACCACCTTACAAACATGGGTGGTAGAGAGAAAACTGCATAATTACATTAATGAAAATTTTTTAATTCTCCTGGGAAAATATTAGAATTTTTTTTTCAAATGTCAAATTGAAGGATTGTGTATATAATTGCTGTTTTTATACATTTATCTATTTTTTGTTGGTTTGTCAAAATAATATTGTTAAATTTGCGTATTCATTGAATTATTGTGGTTAATTGAGGTTATTTTAAATCTGGTTACATTTGAGTTTGCTATGTATATAGCCTTTGATGCTGATATGGCATACAGTGAAAAATAAATTCTATTTAGGTGGTGCATGGTGTCATACACATAAATGTAAAACCCTGTCATGGTACTAAAATAATGCGTTAAGCATTAATTCAACAACATCAGATGTATCTCAAAACCCTAATGTACATAACTGATAAAACTAAGAAGAAACAGTTATTTCATTGAAAAACCATGAAAAGTGAGCTAGCACACAGAGAATTCTGGGAATGTCAACTTACATTTTGTCATTGTAAGCTATAAGCTGACTTGTTCTTATTCACTTCTCAAAACATTATTTTACTGTAAAATTATATGAAATGTCTCATTAGATCTGTAAACTTTTTTTTAGCATATATAATAAGGAAACTTACCGTTAACCAGTTTTTACAGAATTTTACAGATAAAATTGCTTACTAAAAAAACAAGCTGATAGCCTTGTGGGTTTTTTTTTTTAGTGTGTGAGTGTGTGTATGTGTGAGTGTGTGTGAGTGTGTGTGTGTGTGTGTGTGTGTGTGTGTGTGTGTGTGTGTGTGTTTTTCTGCACGTGTACAGATGACTGAGCAAAGGAAGAATAAACAGAGACTGGGCTTCCTGGGACCATCACAGATGAACCATCAGATCCCCCCTGCGCACTGAGGATGCTCTTCACACACAGATGCTGATGTTCACACCATGAATAACACTACACTCATGGTGATATCACACTTTACATCATGACAGGACAGTTGTCCAGTTAGATCCTACAGACTTGAGCGTCATTTTGTAAGTGTTTTCTCATTTAGATCTTATAGACGGAGGACGTTTGGAAACATACAGTGTGTGTTTGTTTGGAAAATCATGAACTCTACACATATGAGAGCTTACGCCAGATGACTCAGACAGTCTTTGGACGGGCTGTCTGCCTTTTTTTTTTTTAAAGCGTCAAATATTAACTCCCTCACATTTTAATTGCCCTGTCCATAACTTGAGTATTGCTGTAATTCAAAGTGGACTTTAGTCTGTGCTGGAAGAACTGGAGAGATACCTCTAAACAATTTAATATTTTTTTTTATAATTCAAATTCAGCATTACTTTAATGAAAGATATAAGACTGGAAAACATTCTCATCTCATAATCAGACAACCATGTGACCGTTGGAATCTGTTTGTGTCACCTTCTACGAAGACCTAAACGCTAGTCTTAACTCTTAAATGATGATAATTTTTATTGTGTATTTTATGTTGGAGATGTGACTAGCATATTTGTGCTTGCCTTATATAAAGTTGTACAGAAAATAATAAAGAATTTATATTTGGTATTACAGTGGTTAGTTTGACTATCTACAGTTTATATCATTTAGAAACACTAAGGTTTAGAGAGTTAATATTATGTGATATAGTAGAAGCAATTATTTTTGGGATATTTAGGTATCTATGCAAGGATCGAGAATATCTGAAGATAAGATCATTTTATAAATGAATTTGTTGTGTCCGCACTGATAGCTGACATCTGTTGTCAGATCTGTGTACAGAGGTCAGATTCACACACAAGCAGTGGATCTCAAATGCTGTTTTAATGGACATGGCAACTCAACACTGTACTAGAACAGTTCAGCGCACAATGCATTTAAATCAGACATCCAACATTATAGTGTAATATTGATTGAGAATACTAGAAAAAAAAATTAATTGTCATGTGATCCTTCAGAAATCATTCTAATATGCCGATTTGGTGCTCAAGCAACATTTCTTGTTATTATTAATGTTTAAAACAGTTGTGCTGCTTAATATTTTCGTGGAAACAAACAGCAATTATTTAAAATAGAAGTCTTTTTTGCTAACATTATAATAGTATCCGGGAGCCCATCCAAACAGACCTAGTTTTCATTTCACAAGATGTTAATTGATGGACTGGAGTCGTGTGGATTACTTGTGGATTATTGTGATGTTTTAATCAGCTGTTTAGGCTCTCATTCTGACGGCACCCATTCACTGCAGAGGA
This sequence comes from Sinocyclocheilus grahami, assembly GCF_001515645.1. Taxonomy (NCBI): domain Eukaryota; kingdom Metazoa; phylum Chordata; class Actinopteri; order Cypriniformes; family Cyprinidae; genus Sinocyclocheilus; species Sinocyclocheilus grahami. Next base: position 3,947,359 of record NW_015505234.1, on the reverse strand, counting down.
TCCACTGGTGAGCAAGTGATGTAATGCTAAATTTCTCCAAATCTGTTCCAATGAGGAAACAAACTCATTTACATCTTGAATGACCTGAGGGTGAGTAAATTTTCGGCAAATGTAATTTTTGGGTGAACTGTTTCTTTAACCTGTAGTACGCCTGGTGTTTTTAGGGTACAGGACCCTGCCTAGTTACTTGAGAGTGCAAAGATTCACATCTGCTCGTGCCTTCACTCTGGCACGGGTTAAAATTAGCCCCTGACGGCTCCATTATAGCTCACAGCTGTCACTAAGCAGGGGAAAGTCCAGCATGTCTGGAATGCTCCATCAGGGAGGAGAAGACAGTTAGTTGGATAACTGCCACTCTCACTAACTGATCGCTCATCTGTCGGCAGGCACGTCTTTCAACATGAAACAGGAACAATCAAATAGAAGCAAATGTCATGGATATAGCAGTTATTCAATGTTTTATCATGCGATTTATTGTACATATAAATTCAGTCTCCCCTCAGCATGCATGTCAATATTTGAATTGGTTTTAATGGTGATAATATTTGATCCCTCCTTAACACGCAGTCTTTCTCAAAGTTCAGTCATGCAGGTGTGCAGTTATTAAGGCAAGACAGTGAACAACATCCTGCATAAACACACTCATTAATCTAAATATACCACCCTCCCTTCCTTCTTTCTGCATGTGATAGGTCTGCATGTGATTGTGCATGTTGTTGTCATGCTGGTTGGTCAGAGAGCAAATGAGATCTGTCACATGCTGCACTCTTTCCCAAAAGCACTGCAAACCAGAGGGGGATTTTTCATTTGACTCCACGTTCCTGCTTAATCTAATAGTGTACAGAGTGACTCGCTGAAGTTCTGCTGCAGAGGCTGAGGAGACAAGAATATGGTTCTGTTGCAGGAATAGTTCACCCAAAAATGTAAATGATGCCATTTATGTATCCTCATGTCATTCCAAACCCCTTTGACATTATTTTGTGGAATCCAAAAGGAGATGTTTATCAAAATGTTCACGCTGCTCTTGTCCATACAGTGAAAGTAAATGGTGGCCATATCTGTCAAGTTAAAAAAAATGACAAAACCAAGATCATGCAAATTTTTTACCTGATTGGGGCTTCAGAACGCATGGTCACTATTCACATTACAGATTCACAAACACTACCGCAATTTTTTTTTCTTTTAAAGAAATGAATACTCTTATTCAGCAATGATGCATTCAATTGATCAAAAGTGACTGTAAATATTTAATAATATTCAATAAAGAATTCTGAAAAAAGTATGATGCTTAATAAAAAAAATTTCAACATGAATAATAATAAGAAATGTTTCTTGATCAGCGTATTCGAATAATTTCTGTAGGATCACACTGAAGACTTGAGTAATGGCTAATATGAGTAATAATGGAATAAATTATATTTTTAAATGTATTCAAATAGAAAACAGATATTTTGAATTATATTAATATTTCACAATATTACTGTTTTTACTGTATTTTTGATTAATTCAACCTTTTTGAACGGTGGTGTACAGTATTACCTGAATCCTATTGAGATGCTGTGGCATGACCTTAAAAAGGCGGTTCATGCTCGAAAACCCTCCAATGTGGCTGAATTACAACAATTCTGCATAGATGAATGGACCAAAATTCCTCCACAGCGCTGTAACAGACTCATTGCAAATTATCGCAAACGCTTGATTGCAGTTGTTGCTGCTAAGGGTGGCCCAACCAGTTATTAGGTTTAGGGGGCAAACACTTTTTCACACAGGGCCATGTAGTTTTGGATTTTGTTTTCCATTAATAATAAAAACCTTCATTTAAAAACTGCATGCTGTGTTCACTTGTGTTATCTTTGACTAATATTTAAATTTGTTTGATCTGAAACATTAAACTGTGACAAACATGCAAAAAAAATAAGAAATCAGGAAGGGGCCAACACTTTTTCACACCCCTGTACAATAAACTTCATTTTTTGTTTAAAAAATGAGCAAACCTTATTTATTATAATTTTTTTTTATTTTAAATAGTCATTTGTTGTTAGCAATTGTTAACAATTATTAATTTATGTTCATATAAATTATATAAATAAAAAATAAATTTAATATATTAGTATTTTATTATTATTAGATTACATACACATCATTGGGGATGTGATCCAAAGATGGCATATTTCAGTTTGCTTGACAACATGAGAAATACATAAGTATGAAATTCAGTTAATAATTTTTAAAGGACATGCAGTTGAATGATGAATGAGAGGGGGTTATGTAAATGCCTTTTATTAGAAATCAGCTTAAAGGAAAGATGAGTCATACAAAGCTTACATGTATGGTTGTTTTTTCTGTGCTGAAGCATCATGTTGCATCTCTTCCAAACACCAGACCGTAGGTCTCTTTAAAGCAACAGACTCTTTTAACACCTCAGGCAGCTCTCTTCCTGTTGGCAGTGTTCAAATCACGTTTTTTTCATTTGGTTCACAAGCTTCATTGACGAGGACTTAATGATGAAAAACACAGCTTTTTGGTTTGATTGTCAGGCTTTACATTCGCTCAATTTTCACCTGGCCACAAATATAAAATATGCAATAGACCTATGTAAAATAAAAAAGATTAAAAAACATCTGCCCTTCCATTGCATGAAAGTGGAGGCAGTGACCTGCTGTTTGTCTAAGTACCCATTTCCTGAAAAGTTATCCCTCAATTGTGATTGGTTAATTGGAATGTTGTTCCAGGATCAACAAGGATGTTGATCCAGGAACATGTTGTACTTGGAAAAATCACAGTCACCATCTAAATATCTAGATCTATATCTGAATGTATGTGTGTGTGTGTGTGTATATATATATCAACAGTAAATGAACCACCAGGAATTTTTCTCAGAAACAATGGACAATAAACACACCTGAAGTTAGAAAAAGAGTCAAAGGTAAAGGTTAATGTGTGAATAATTGCATTCTAAGGTGTTTTTTTTTTTGACTAAGCAAAAGTTAATACTGGCAATTAAATACGTTTTTATGCATGCCATTACCACAACAGTGACAACCACAATAACGGATTGTGTCGCTCATTTTCCTAAAATGTCAGGTCTCGTTTTGTCACTTACTGGTTATATAGATACAAATATTTTCCTTGGCAGTGGTAAAAATAAACAGTTAACTTCAACAAGTGGAAATTTTCAAACAGCCAATATAGAAAAATACAATAACTCTAAAGATTGCATAAAACTTCCTGAAATATTATAATATGGCAATACAAACAGACTCATTCAACTGCTTTGATAAAAGGTTGCATGACATAAAACTCCCAGTGTGGCAGACACTGCAGCAAACAGTTTCTTCCCTTAAGTAGGGTGACCATACGTGCCATTTTCCCAGGACGCGTCCTGGCCAGGATTTGTTTTGGCTTTGTTTTCATGCTTGCTGAAGGTAATGATCGAAAAGTAGTTTGACCAATAACATGCAAGCATTGTACATAATGGACCAGTCATGGCGTGTGAGAAGGTGGAATCTACAGTCAAAGCGATGCAATTACGCGTACATATTAGGTGTGTTCGACTTAAAAGCAGCGCGGCTCAGACCGATCAGTGTTTGAAATCAAAGTACCTCGAGAGCGTTTCGAAAGCATAACCGTCTGTATGGTACTTTGATGTCATACACCGATCGGTCTGCACATGCAAACAAAGCCAAAACCTAGATATTTTAGGCAATATAGAAATCCTGGCCAGGATGCGTCCTGGGAAAATGGCACGTATGGTCACCCTACCTAAAGGCACAAACACTCCCACGCTCCACATGTTTACTTCTCCAGAGAAATCTCTCAGTGCCCTAAACTTTCTGCCAATTGTGGGTAGAAGGAGATCCCGTCTGTAGCCCAGCGAAAAACACCTGGTACCTGTGCTTCCACATGAGGAAGGCCCCCACCAGGCAGACGATAGCCTGAGCCAGGTTCAGCACCATCTGCAGAAGGTAATACATGGGTAGAGTGCTTACGATTGCACTGCAGTCTGTCACGCTGCTGTAGGTGAAAGTGCGGGCGATGGGATCCTCAGGATCCAGAGTGCACAAACAATACTCCCCCATTTCCTTGCAGCTGTAGCTGTTAGTCAGGGCATAATGGTAGCACTGGAAGGCAATGACCACTGCGGAAATGACCAGCCCCATCGTGCACAGGAAGAAGTACAGGAGCTGGGCAGACGTGAGAGAGGGGTTACAGTCATTTGTGATAATTAAGGCAAGAATGGAAATCAGATTTAAATAGACTAAAATGCCTATTCTTGTTCATTTAAAACCAGCTCAATGCTCTGACTTGATGACTCAGAAATGTCAATGGTCCATTAAATATTAAAAATATGCCTAATTAAAGAAACAGTTGACCTGAAATTTTTGATTTTGTCATTAGCGCACTCACACCATTTTGTACACAGCCATACTTAAATTAAATCATTCCAATGAGCTTGACAAGAACGAAGAAGTTCCAATTAGCCATTTTTCCACTTACATTTTCTTAATAAAGGTGTCGATTCAAGTCAAGATTCTGCTTAAGATAAATCACAACATAAATCCCAGATTCACTCTTATTATCAGCTCACTCATTTAATAAATCCATTTGAACATCTTCTCAGTTCAGTGAGTAGGTGAGTTGTTTACTGGAGAACCCCCAGAACCAAATTGTGGGGGGAAAAATCCACAAACCACTTCATCTGAGTCATTGAAAACAACTGACTCGAAAGAACATCGCTAATTCATTCAGAAGACTTGGAATATAGATTAAGTAATATGGGCTACTTTTATTATACTATTATGATTTTTGGAGACATTTAAATCACTTTCCTGCATGGACATTCCATATGTCATATCCTTATGTGCTGCATGGACGAAATATAATAATAGTGGGTTGGAATGATATGGGGTTAAATTGTTCCTTTAAAAATACAATGATATGAAGAATTGTATCATTCTAGACCTGTTGCTGGATACCTACTACATTTAGAAGTCCCCTGCTCTCAGAGCTAAGTTGCACCTCTACATATTTTAAAGTCCATTTGAAAAGCATTTACATATGAGGTGCAATTGTAATTCTCAGGACATCCAAAAACTGCACTTATTTATTTTTTTACCTTTACAATAAATTGAGCCGACGCTCTCTCATCAGGCACTCTGGTGATGCAGAAGAGGATGAATCCCAGCAGAGACACCACAATCATCTGCAAAACAGAGTATTTTTATAGAGTGCTGCAGTGATGACATATTTTTGTAGGCCAGCACGGAAATTAGCACCACCCTGGTTCTCTCAACAAAAACGCGATATGATTCTTCCATTGGCTTTTGGATTATTGCAGAAAATAAGCTCTGTGACAAACAAATATTTATGATTCTCACATGTTTTGTTCGTCATGATAATCTTTTATCACACATATAAAACTTTTGAAGCCTAAATACAATCGCAAAAAGCCAGTTGGCTATAAACAAACTACACCTTGGTTGCATGACTCTTTCAGTCTTTATTTAAAAAAAACATATTCTCAGAAGAGTGTGATTATAAACCAAATAAGACTGTAAAAGTGGACTAGTAGTGAGTAGATGAGTTTTCCTGTTTCCTGTTCCCATTTAGCCACTTGTCAGCAATTGCCTTTTTCAGGACAAATTAAAGCTTTAAAAAAAATCACAAAGGGGTATTACTTAAGTATTTTATGTCATAGAATAAAAACATGAAAATATCTTGAGCTTGTGTTAACCACAGACCTTATTTTAGGCATTTAGCCAAAAACCCGCTAAAATGCTAACTTTAAGTTTTGGCCTACAAAAATATGCCATCCCTGCAGCAATCTATAGACCTGTTGTCATTTAGACCCCAAATGTACAACATATAAACTAATCATATGCTCATCAAGTTTTATTAGGCCATTTGGAGGGTGATCATCACCGTGATCATGTGCATCTCAGAGTCTGTTGTTGAAAATGTTGCCATTGTTGTCATGAACACATGCTCTAATCTTATTTGCAGTGCAGCAGACCTCCTAAATTCTCTATGTCTGCCAAACTTGTTATGAGCCAACCATAACCCTTATTGTAATCAGCATTGTGCAACTCTGCATTGAGTTGTCATCTGATAATATATTGACTGCCGTTGCCAATTGAATAGCTTGACCCCCCCACCCTCCGAGATATCTTTATCTCTCACGCTTTTTATCTCACTCTTTTCTTCTCTCTCTCTCTCTCTCTCTCTCCATTTTCCCCGCTCTCTTTCTCAGCATGATTGGAGTCTTGTGACTAGCGTGTGGTATCTAATTTGATTGTTTTTCCCAGGTTCTGAGGCAGAGAAGTCTTGGTGACCTCAGTGTTTTTCTCTAGGAACAGCAGCACTGGTCTCGTGAGGCCTGAACTTGAGATGCTCTCTGATCTGCCTTATCACTCCAGTATGTGCGTCCATGAATTTGAATGAGTGTCTCCAACACAGCAATCTCATAAAGACATTACTTTATATTTTATTGCCACAATAGCTAATGTTTTACACAATGAAACAGTTATATATTGGCTTTTGTGTGGCATTCAGAATTAAACAAAAAATTAATTACAAATGTAAAGAAATTCAAATGTAATTTTTAAAAAGAAAGCCAATTTTGTAACATTTTAAAATAAGGTTATATTGTTAACATTATTTAACTACTTTAGTTGCCATGAACTAACAATTACAAATATTTATTTTCAACATTTACTTATGTTAATATTTTTAACAATTATATTCTGCCAATTATATTCTGTTAATATGGACCTGAGCTAATATGAAGTAACAAAGAACAGGTGTATTTTTTATTGACTAACATTAGCAAAGAATATTAAATACTGTAACAAATGCATTGCTCATCACTCAATATTAATTAATGCATTAACTAACGTTAAAAAATGGGACCTAATTGTAAAGTGTTTCTGCAAAGGTTTGTCAAGACAAACTAAATCTTCGCTTGACACAGTCTTGTTCAAAAGTTTTGAAAAAGTTACATAGATAAAATACTGTATTATCGAGATCAGACAAGATTGTTGAGCAATATTATATACAAAATATTTTTTCTCTTTTTTTATCAACTTGTGTTCTTTTAATTATCACAAGTATTTGTATTTCTTTTTCTAAGTGATTGACCATAGGCCTCATTGATTTGAGCTTATGCATGATGTTATGTTTTTAAACAATAAATAAATACAAATTAAAAATTATTTGTGGATAATTTGTGGAATGTTCACTCAAAAACTGAGGTGCATAAGCTCAGATCAATGAGGCCTACTACCAATCTGTTCCAAAAAAGAAATACAAAATCTGTGCAAATTGAGAAAAGAAAAGAAAAGATTGAATCCAAGATTTGGAGATTTACAAGAAATTTTTAAAAGACCAGTTTTGGCTGGCAACACCAAATTAGGATTTAAAAGGGTTAAATCTGCAGCCCGTAACTTTTTTTGCATTCAAAATTTATATAATAAGCCATGAATCAATTTTCCAAACCGTGTTTTTGGCCTGTCCTCCTGAATCACTACAGTACACCTATAATAAGTGTTTATATTCAGACTATTTTAGCCTGGTTCGGGTAGGTACCGCTGCAGAGTAGCCCAGTACCTGCGTGATTCGTCATAGACATAAACAGAGAGAAGTAGCTCTGGCTACAATGTTCTTCCACAAGACGCACGCAGTTCTGTTTATTAACCTCTAGAGCGCCAAAAGTTACTGCAGCTTTAAGTAATGTACTTTCTATAAGTACATAGAAAAAAAAACAGAATGCAATTGCAATGTTATCTCCCTGTATGATTCAGTCCTGTTATATTGTCATATGGCCTACGTGACTGGACATGCATGTCTGCACAGAGGGATTGCGTTGAATCTTTTGAAGATTTGTTTTCTATTTATAAAGTTACAGTTTGATCTAACTCTCCTGTGATTCTCAAACAGACATACAGCTGTAGCATTTTTAGTATCATTTTTATCTAAGTAACATGGGTTGTTTTAAAACTTTACATCGATTTTTTTGCTATAGGCTTCTGTGAATAGATACTTCTCTGAGCAAAGGCAAGAAGCACGGATACTCTGTAAATCACTGCTGAACAAGCAAAATCCACTGATAAGCATATAAGCTTGTACTCTTTTCCCGATTTCTTGCAACATGACACTCTCAGTGGTCAATCTTATATCAGCTTTAAAACTCGTGATTCTGTTTATGAATGTATTCATTGTTCTCATGTTATTTTGGACATGCATGCATGCTCTCTGTAACATTGTTTATGTATGCTTCTGTACAGAATGGCAGTGTGGCCAATGGATCTGATATGAGACGGCCTCATGCATGGCCCCGAAAGAGTAAACAAGGCATGCTGGGAGTTGAGGGAGAGGTTGATGAAGAGCAAAAGGAAGCTTACAATGATGCCGGCCCAATGGGGCGTCTCCCTGGCCAGCAGAGAGGAGCTAATGGCAACCATTAGGAAGGCCACAGCAGCTACTGCGATGCCCAGCAGAAGCTGTAACAGAGCGACCAGCAAAGGAAAGCGGCAGCCACAACATTTTTGGGCTTCCTCCAGCACTGGGCCTCCAGTTTCTGCTTGTCCCTTCTTCTCCTTGCCAGCGGTTGCGTTGCCTCCTCCAGCCGACCCCATCGGACTCGTCCCCGACCCCATAATTCCTCCTGTCTCGTGCGGAGGTTCTTAATCTTCCTTTGAGGCCGACTGGACGTTCTTGTACTCGCCCTCTATCTGTTTGTCCTTCCTTTTCTTTCTCGTCTGGCGTTTCTTTTGCTCTCTATAGCTGGACTGCTCCCTTGCCCTCCCTCCTCACTGGAGGCTTCTCTACCTATGCGATCCCTGCTATTCAGAATCAGAAAGGACTCTGAACTAATATGGAAAACATTTGGAGCACATTCCACAAGAGCCACATATAGAGCACAGAAGAGGAGACGGAAAGGAGGGAGGGTTGAAAAGGGGAGGGAAGACATAAAGGGGGACTCCAACACACGACAGCTTCTAGTCTCCCTGAAACTAAACAGGAAACAGGGATCTTATGGAGCAGAAACAATTCTTGTCTCTGGCAAACATGTGGGAGAGTGCTTGAGTCCTGCACCTCCTGCAACACACTGTGCAATCTATTCATAACAGCCTGGAGTCAGTCACGTGATTTCGATGAAGTTACGTGACCCGCGGGCATGTGAGCGGGTTACAGTTAATCTCTTATGAATATTATGAGAGAGTGCAGATATGCTACGTGTTCATTTTACTTTGTGTTAATTATGGAGAATCTCTAACTATATGCAGGCCTTGTTTCTTATAATGAATATGTCTGTATTCACCCAGACCTTTTGTAAAACTCTATTCATTTTTATATTTCTTTATATACTGGAAAAAATATGATTTCTAATCTTATAATGTTTCATCTGCTAAAGTCTTCTGAAGGCTGGATATTGTCAGACTGTGGTCTATTTTCAGCCAGACTATATTGAGAGCTTATTCTATGTGCTGTTGTGTTATGTCACACATCATTTCAGATGGCACATATAGGCAAAGCAATCTCAGTACATCTAGATGTTAGTTCAAGCTAAACATGCCGCACAGAACTTCAGAAAAGTTCACATTATAAAGCTGCAAATAAATGATTTGTCATAAAATATTGATCACAAATGTTTTCTTAGCAGTTTGTTGATATATATACAAAACTGATACAGTTCATTTCAGTTCAAATATAGCAGGTAATCGCAAATCTTTAAAAATATGTATTTCAAAATATATTGAGGAAATGTGAACACTGCAGGTACAATCAAATATTTAGAGATGACTAAAATATGATTGCAACTAATAATAAAACAATGTATAATATTAATAATAATATTTTTGACATAAAGCATAATTATGTTTATCCCCAAAGATATGAATTATCAGCCTAGACAAATAGTGATAGTTATATTTGGTAAACATGATAAATATAGCCTATAAAAGCATGATTTTGAAAATGCATTTAGCCAAGTTAATACATGTGTCTTTAAATCTTTGGTTACTTAGTATGCAGACCTTTAGGGAAGTCCCAAATTGGAAAGAAAATAAAACATAAAGTAGGCTAATGTGTTTTAATGCCAAAAAGTTTTCATTTTACGTACGTTTAGACTATAATAATTCTAACGGGCTTTATATAAAATAATTGCATGCCTAAGATATATCTTCTTTTATAATAAATGTTGTAAATAATATAATAAGTATCTTGGCATTTTAAATTTAGATGTGTAGATGTTATGCTTGAGACTTCAGATGCAAATATTAGAACGCGTCTCTTCAGCAATAAACGGTCAACTTTCAAGCCCATTTAATACCCGGATTCTAGAGCTGGTGCAGTTTACACGTGAGTCAGCGCGCGGTTCCTGTGAAGGCGCGCGTGCGCGGTTGTCTGGGCAAAGTGGCAGCTCAGACACACATCGTCATTCAGAGGTGCAGCGCGAGAGACCGGACACAACGCACCGCCGCTCCGCTGGTAGCCGACTGGATTAACGAAACCTGATTTTAAAAGAAGTGCACAAGAAAGTGGGACAAAGTTATGGATGAAAGAATACCGAGAATGCAAGGCAGACAGTTCCTGGATCACGCGGATTTCTTGGGGTAATTTTTAATGTTCGGTTGGTTTGGTTTTTAATGAACGCAACAAATGTTACGTTTTTTTTTTTAATGTGTGAGAATTCATAGATTTGCCTCTTAAAAAGTTTTTTTTATTTATTATTTTCCTGGATCACGCGGATTTCTTGGGGTAATTTTTAATGTTCGGTTTGTTTGGTTTTTAATGAACGCAACAAATGTTACGTTTTTTTTTTTAATGTGTGAGAATTCATAGATTTGCCTCTTAAAAAGTTTTTTTTATTTATTATTATTTTTTTTTTAGGGTTGAATATTCGTCTCTCTACATGTGCAAATCCAAAAGAGGTGTGAAGAGAGAGGAAGGAAAGGTAAGCAAACTGTGGACCCGTGATGTCCGTCGAGTTCACGCAACACTTTGTGTCGCTCGTTTTTAATAATCCGAGTGATAATTATTACTTTAAGAACTTTTTGCAATGGCTAATGCTTCTTATTCGCAGGACGCGTATAAGTTACCACACAGACTGATCGAGAAAAAGAGGAGGGACCGAATAAATGAATGTATTGGGCAGCTGAAAGATTTATTACCTGAACATCTGAAACTTACGGTAACTTAAGTTTGAATTTGAATTTGTTCAAATGTGTTTTGTAATTTTAGCTCACCCGCACGAGGAAAGCAAGAAAGTAGGGAAATCCGATAAATGTTCGTATTGTCTTACAGACTCTTGGTCACTTGGAAAAAGCGGTAGTTCTTGAGTTGACGCTGAAGCATCTGAACGCGTTGACAGCTGTCACAGAGCAACAGCACCAGAAGATCATCGCTTTGCAGAACGGTAAATTACATCATGTGCAACCCACACAATGCAATCAGAGAAACAGCAATACCACATCAAGTAAAACAGTAAATGGAGATCAAAGTACAGTACTTTAACAAAAATAGATGCACATATAGTTGCAATTATGCATATACTTTTTATATCAGTTATGCTTATTGCTTATATATGTTAAGTGTTTTTATAGATCACTTTTTTGTTGCATGTATTTATATATTTATATCTGTCTAGATTTATTATTAATACTTATCTATCATCTGTCATCTATCTATCTAGCGTCTGTCTGTCTGTCTGTTTATTTGTCTGTTTTTTATGAGCGGACTTTTTGCCTCTATTTTATGACAGGTGAGCGATCGTTGAAGTCCTCCCTCCAGGCTGACTTAGACACGTTTCACTCAGGCTTTGAAGCATGTGCCAAAGAAGTCCTGCAGTATCTGAACAAGGTCGAGAACTGGACGGCGCGTGAGCAGATGTGCACGCGACTCATTAACCACTTACACAAAGTTTCCGTGCCGTTTCAGCCGGGCGCAGGGTTCCTGCAGCAGCCATTGCCAGGCGACGACGCTCCAGAGCGGGACGTGCAGACAGATACTCAAGCCAACTGTGTACCTGTCATCCAGAGGACTCAGAACCTCGAGCTTAACGAGAACGACACGGACACCGACAGCGGATACGGAGGAGAGGCAGAGAAAGGCGATGGCAAATGCGAGAAAGGATGTGACACGGCCAAAGGAGTAAAGATCAAGCAGGAGTTCGGAGATGAACGTGTCACTAAAAAAGCCAAAATGAACTGGTCTGCGAACGGTGGGTCAGATTCCACCAATACCCGGCCGGACATGGCGTTAATGAACTCTTTAATTGGAATGACGGGTGTTGGTGGACAACAAACTCCTTTTTGCATGCCGTTTTACTTTATAAACCCGTCTGCAGCATCGTACATGCCTTTGTTTGATAAGAGTCACTTGGAGAAGTTGGTGTATCCAGCAGCGGCGCTGACCACCCCGTTCCCGTGGCTTTACCCCGGGATTCCCACACACACCTCCGCTGCAGCCGCAGCCGCAGCCGCTGCTGCCATCGCTTTCCCTAGTGCACCCGCCGATAAAACCTCTGGATTTAATGCAGCATCCTTAAAAGATGACGAGCCGCCATCTCCCGATGGTGACCTGTCCAACGAGGCCGACCTGGCCTCTCCTGTGTCTGGGGATCATCATGGCTCAAAGAGTGTTGCCATTCATCAGCCCCAAAGAAATGAAAATGATGGTACATAAAGCTGATCTTTTGACCTTTGTGTGCACACTAGTTTGCTTGTAAAATGGCTATTTATCTGTTTATCTTAATTACAAGGCAGATGTTGGAATACATGTATCTATAAATGTATGGCATCATAATATTCTTGAGCTGGCATATTCAAACATGTGAGCTGGCTCATTTTAGTCTGAGACAGCTGTTGAAAATTATGTAAGGTAAAACCTTTAAAGAGATGTGATTATATCAAATGTGTTTTGCCTTTTCTGAAACTTTGTCACTATTCATGACCTCGAAAAACTGTATGGGGGTCATGCTGTGTATTGTACAAATGTTGTGGAGCACTGTAAAACAGGACATGAATAAACATAAACGGACCTTTTAGATTGGATGGATCTTAACAATAAGGAAATCATGGAATTTAATTGAATGTGTTTATTTTTTAGACCTGGGTTTATGAATGCATAGGAACAGTGGTGTACCAGCTGCCATTTATTTCTGCGTTGTAACACATTTCATAGGCCCTATAGTGTCTTTGCCTCAACTGTCATTTGCCTAAACAGTGGCATGTGGATGTATATAGTTTGTGAATATGCTGTATGTTTATTGTTCATGTTGTAGAAGAAATCTATGGATTTTTTAAAGGATAAACTGAACGACTGCTGCACATTTCCTTAATGCTTTACACATTTGCTGTTTGAAATTATGCAGCTCAGTTGTCAAATAAACATAAGCTCATGTGAACAAAATGTTATCACCCCCATCATTCATTTCAGCACTGAAATGCACATGATAGTTACACAGTACATAGTAAAACACTTACTGACAGAATCATTCAGACTTCATTACAGGTCAAAGTGTGCATGTGACACTCAGTCCATTAGAGTTATTTTCAACATGAACCGCCCAGAAACACCCAGTTAGCTACAGCTGACATCAAGAGATCTGCTAGCTACACGTAAACAGATTTCATGCATAATTAACATTAACAAAGGCAACTAGGAAAAATTTAAATCAGTTACTCGGAAACTCTATGAATGCTTTTAAGGAGTCACCCATTATTTGGATCAATAAATGTTTACAAAAAGTATCCTGTGACGAACTAAACTGTGGCCATTTATACGGTCATTAATCAACATGCCAATAAAAATAAAGAAATAAATACCCTCCAACAAAATGACCTTTTATACATTTAATTAGTTTTATGTTGTTTACGTTTTGATGTTGGTGTTTTTACTCAAGGTCAGTTTGAAAATCAGCTGACATGAGACTCATAATGTTGGAAGGCAAAAACAACCAAAGTTAACACGATTCACATGATATGAATCCCTCCCAAGTTATTCTGAATGCTTATCTGTAAAAGGTAGCATTATTGCTCATAAAGTAGGTGTCTGTTAATCATAGCTTGTGGGAAATAAAAAATGTAACCCAAGAACCCAGCTACTAAACATTTAGTAATAGATTTAACAATATTGTGTCTGGAAAGCTTATGTAATAGACTGAGTTGTGATAAATAGTGTTATTCCAGTGGTTGCAATTAACTGGGAAGAGTGCTACATTGTTACTTCAGGATACTCATGTTGGGGACGTGAAAAGTGATAAGGGCATTTGGTTTTATATTTCAGCATTCAGTTATGCTGAGCAAGATAAGAACACAAACTTGTGGAAATGTGTGTATTCTGCTGTGCTGACAGTCCCTCATCACATTCTCAGACTGCAGTGAGAACATTATCGAGATCACACTGACATCCAGCGGTAAAGTGGCGAAGTCGCATGTCATTTATAGCTTATAGTTGAATTATTTACATGTTTAAATAAATAAATAAGATGTAGGAAATTATCCGTACTTAGTAGGTTATTATAAGGGAAACAGTGATAAATCATGCACCTATTTCTCTGTTTAGCGTTTTAGTGAACTGCGTAAAAGTAGACCACGAGGACACGACAGCAGCCTATTATTCTCCTATACACTTATTATTCAGAAATACATTTTCAATAGATTTTTCAACTGTATAAGTATATAAAAGATCTAAGTTAATATCTGTGTGGATTTCATTTCAATATTTATTGTTATTTATCAATTTAATAATTCAAACATAAAATGGAAATAAATAAATCACGTGTAAATGGACAAATTAATAGACATTACACATTACTTTTTATTTAATTAATGTTATAATATGTAGTTAAATTAAAAAATTAACACATTTTAAATCGGAAAAATAAACTGACATTCAAAATTGGCTGTTTATTTAATAATGTTTTAAAATGTAGTTAAATCAAAACATGTTTAAAACAATATATTACATAATATGTAATATTATATAATAAATATTAAAATACACTAATTAAACTGTTCTATTAATTAGCCCATCTAAAAGTGATTTTTATGTTTGAATTACTAATTACTGATAACTTACTCCTTTATTTTTTATTTTAAGTGTCTCTCCTAGTCCTCCGTAGTTTTAGCCTATGCAAATATGTATGCAAATTGTATGACTAAATTTACAGGGGAAATCCGAATTAAAATGATCAGGACCCGTGTCAACCAAGTCAGCACCATTTCATTCCAGCTGGCTCTTTAACAGATATATGCATATTTTAGATGTATTTATCACTGTGTATTAATATAACCTACACATATTTAGATATTTAGTTGGTTCGTATATTTATTTATGCGACATATATTTAACATTTCGATTAAATTCAAATGTAATTTTATTTAATTACATTTAATACATACACAAAGTGATGAGATTAATCACCTTTTGAGGCCCTTAATCTATTAAGCATTTCTTCAGAACCTTTATTCAACGTCTGCGCAGCAACCAGCGCAGCCGTGACGCTCTCCAGAGCACCCGCACATGACTGTGAGCAGTTGCTCGGCAGCACTATCTCGTCAGCTGACTGCTATCGCAAGCCGTTTGTCCTACATAATAGATTTACATTTAATACATACACAAAGTGATGAGATTAATCACCTTTTGAGGCCCTTAATCTATTAAGCATTTCTTCAGAACCTTTATTCAACGTCTGCGCAGCAACCAGCGCAGCCGTGACGCTCTCCAGAGCACCCTCACATGACTGTGAGCAGTTGCTCGGCAGCACTATCTCGTCAGCTGACTGCTATCGCAAGCCGTTTGTCCTACATAATAGATCACACACACACACACACACACACAACACATCGATACTACTCCTCCTCAGATGCTTTAACAGGTCCTGACGGCTCGCCAACATGAGAATCGCCTGTCTGCTGCTAGCCGCTGCCTTTTTGTGGACGGCCGACGCGGTTGTTCGGTAAGGTCGAACAAACAAACTTAACAATAACAACAACGGCGACGCAATCCGATCATTGTAGCTAAACCACGCTGTGTGATCTTTGTTGTTCTTTCACTGGGCCTAGTCTGTTTTTATATTGTTTTATCCTGTAATTTAGCAAACAATAGTTGTCTCAAAAAACTTTTCTACCATTATACTATTGTAAATGTTTAAAAACGCTCCCTAGGTAGGAAGCTCAGCAGGTTTTGAGACACAGCCCTTGTGTGAACGATTGTAAAGCACCCAGGGGTTGTTGTAGGTCTCCCACTAGACCAGGGGTAGGCAAGGAGAGAGCCGCAGTCCTGCAGAGTTCAGCTCCAACCCTGAAAAAAAAAAAAAAACACTCACCTGCCTATATCCTTAGTAATCCTGAAGACATTGATTAGCTTGTTCAGGTGTGTCTGATTAGGGTTGGAGCTGAACTCTGCAGGACTGCGGCTTTCTAGGACCGAACTTGCCTACCCCTGCACTAGACAAAGAGACTGATCGTTTGTGAATCTAGAAACTAAGATCTGTTTATAGATCAGTATGAAGTGCCCTTTAAAATTCAGCCTTTAGAAATCCAATTTAGTGCACTTAAGCTGATAGATCTCACCCCAGCTGGCTCAAAAACACGTGGATAATGTGTATATATCAGTTACACACAGAGGCTGACAGTAACTAAGTACATTTACTTGAGTATTGTACTCAAGTACACTTTTTGTTTATCTGTACTTTACTTGAGTATAATTTATTTCTGGGAACTTATGACTTTAACTTCACTACATTTGAAAGACAAATATTGTACTTTTCACTCCACTACATTTCTATCAAGGTCCTCGAAGTAGAAAGTCGTTACTATGTAGCAGCTCTGAAAGTCAGTGGGTGATTTCTTTCTTCTCTAAAACGTGACTTTCTTTTTTTTCTCAGACAGTTTATCAGTAATCACTCTTGGGGCTACATGAAGTGGTTTCTCAGCATTTTTTTAACACTGAGTTGCAAATGTGATATTTATTTACAACAATTCAATAAAAGGTAGTTAATATTGTGGTATATATTAGACACTATTGTCTGATTTTGAACTGTTGTGCATCTCCTAATAAAACACAAAAGGTGTTGGACTGAAGCAGCACTGCACAGACTGTTCTGTGTATGATATCAAAGTACTGCAAGAGCGATTAGACAGCATTTTTTAACATTTTTGTCTTATAAGTCTTGCTGTTTTGCGTTTTTGTTAAAGCAGTGTTGCTGTTGTAAAGTTGTACAGCTACAGTTGTGTTGCTGGGTTTTAAAGTAGATTTGATTTTGTTTCTTCCTTATCACTCTGTATTTACAGGATTTCACTGTCCACTCTGTTCAAATGTGATTGAATGGTTACACATAGATGTGTGCACTGTGCACACACTGTCAGAGCTGTGTGAGATCACTACCATCCTGCTTTTGTGAGGGTGGGTAGGGGTGTTAAATAATTGTTTTTGTTTAGTTTTTTTTCCCCATAGGTTTTTAACATTTTAAAAGCTCTTTATTCCAAATACACTACAAGCTAGTCAGTGTATTCAGCAGGTGTAATGTATTCTATGTTGCTTCA
>NW_015505234.1:3911297-3929202 GCF_001515645.1 Sinocyclocheilus grahami | reverse complement strand
TTTATCAGTAATCACTCTTGTAGGGCTACATGAAGTGATTTCCCAGCATTTTTTGAACACTGAGTTGCAAATGTGATATTTATTTACAACAATTCAATAAAAGGTAGTTAATATTGTGGTATATATTAGACACTATTGTCTGATTTTGAACTGTTGTGCATCTCCTAATAAAACACAATAGGTGTTGGACTGAAGCAGCACTGCACAGACCGTTCTGTGTGTGACATCAAAGTACAGCGAGAGCGATTAGACAGCTTTTTATCATTTTTGTTATGTATTCTAAGTTGCTTCAGAAGTATTACAAGTATTACGTACAACAATAAAACAGTGCATTGACATAAAAAAGGAACTTTACTTTTGGTACTTAAATACTTTTAAAAGCATGTACTTCTGTACTTTTACTTAAGTAAAAATCTGTCTTTACAACTTTTACTTGTAATGGAGTAATATTTGACCAGCAGTATCTGTACTTTCACTCAAGTAATGGAGTTGAGTACTTTGTCCGCCTCTGGTTACACATGATCATTAATCACTTGATTTGGGTACTTATGGTGGAAGCCCTTTGTTTTGTTCTTGTTTTGAATGTTAGAAAAGGACCTGATTGAAAGTGACACACATACTGAGATTCAGTTTGACTCACCACCCAATCAAAGTCCAAAACAGCTGATTTTACTGCATCACATGAGTAATTAAATCAAGTCATTTTTTTTAAAAGAACTTATTTATCTCTGCATTGTATGCATAGAGAGCAATTGGCAAAGTTTTTACCCAGCTTACATTATTTAGTCTTTTTCCATCCCATTTCAAATCAAATGACATTGCATTATCTATAAATACTTGAGTTCGGCATGATGAAGAGGGTGGAAAGGAGCCTTGGCTTGCTCTTGGCATGAGAAAGTTTGTAGTTTGCTGCAGGTGATGTGGTTATGCCTGCAAGATAACTGAACTGTGCACACTTAATGTTGATGTTTCTCTCCAGGATTCCTTTAAAGAAGTTTCGTTCCATCAGACGGACACTGAGTGACTCTGGCAGAGCTATAGAGGAGCTTGTGGCTGGTTCTGCACCCTTGAAATACAACCTGGGATTCCCAGCAAGTAATGGTCCTACTCCAGAAACCCTCAAGAACTACCTTGATGTGAGTACTGCTTGTTAATGGCATTTCTTATGTAGCGTGGTGAGCTGTTTGTGTTCTTGTGCATGAATCCACATTAATCTTGCAAATTTAATCACAATAAATAGCCCCTAATCATTTACCAAACGTCACTAGTTGGCCAGGTTTTTTGTTTTCAAAGATCACTAATTTGTGTGTGGTGGTATTGTAAATTAGTTAATTTGCTATCAGAGGCATGTGAATGTCTGCGCTCTTTCTGACTGCAGAGTTTGCACAAACTGTACATCCAGGAAGTTGCAAAAATGAGGACAAGCAGTTGTTCTAGTTTAACCTACAGTCCTTTTGCTTAATCATATCATATGATTAATAAATTCCACAATGTCAGTTGAAATGTGACTGACAGTAGGAAAAAGTGAACTTGAAACCTGTTCTGTCTTTATTCAGCAAAAAAAAGCTGTATACAGCATAAGCTGTAATGGACAGCATGATGGTGTGTTTGACTGTGTCAGACAGCTGGTCATGAGATTATTTGTCATGCTTCTCAAACTAAATGCATCTACCACAGTAGCCCACAACAATCCTCTTTGGCAATAAGCAGCTGATATTGTAAACAGGCTTAGGTAATTGATGCAAGTTCTTTAGTGTCAAAGATTACATTCATTTTTGCATGATATACGTTATGATTCAAGAAGAGGTTTTGTCCTAAATTTCTTATTTTATTTCTTTCCTTTTTTTGGTAATCTTTTACATTTGCTAAAAAATGTTGGTTGGCGTTTGTTTGTGATAAATTGGAATATCAGTAACTTTGTAAAAATAGGATATTAAGTTAGGAATTAACCTTGTGACATTTATTGCATTAAAAAAAATTGTATTCTGAGATTGAGTTCACAGTGAAATCTCAATAACAGGCACTATTTGCATGCATTATTATTTTTTCTAAAGACCTAGTAATTCTGAGCTTGTGTGAAAATGTTTGTTATACTAAAGTCTGTTGTGGCGTTGAATTTGGAATGATTTGAGGGTTTTTGTTTTCAGGCTCAGTACTATGGAGAGATCGGTCTTGGCACTCCTGTCCAGACCTTCACAGTGGTGTTTGACACAGGATCCTCCAACCTGTGGGTGCCATCGGTCCACTGTTCCCTGACTGATATTGCCTGCTGTAAGTCCACAGAGAGCCTAGGAAGTTCATTTCAATATTACGGTATTATCAGATCAGTGTTGCCTTTAAATTGGTAACAATAAAATACACACACACTTTATAGTATTGTAAAATAATTGTTTTGATGTCAAGAACAACATATACTGGCAGTATTCAGGAAACTAGTGTTTCTTGTTATATTGTTTAATTCTGTGTTTTCACACTAGACCACAATTCACTTTGTAAGCATATTGTAAAGTGATTTCTTTGTAAAACAAGAATCCTTTTCAGTGTGGCCAAATGTTGCTCAAGTTTTTTGTGGCCTCATTTTAGCGAACTGATAGCAAGTTTGTTCCTGTAATCGGAACAAGAACTTGTCAGTGATTGTATCTCACCCTTTCAAAGTAGTTAGGTGCATTTAACTCTTGCCGTAAAAGAGTCTTGCAGATCATCCTTAATGACTAAGTGCTTTACTTGGTGTGAATATTTGGATGCTTCTGTATGTTTCATAAAATTTACTTGGCCACATTTTGCCTAGCACTTTTTAGAAATGAATTTTTACAGGTAGCACAGCCTGAAGGCCTGTGCTTAATATGTAATTAAAAACATTTAAATGCATAAATTTAATTATTAAATTTAGTACAAAATTAAGTGCCATTTTTCTGCAAGAGGATAAAGGCCCCGACATGAAATATAAGGTTAATAATTGGTCTCTGTGAGTGTTGCACACAGTAGCTAGATGAGCGTGATAAGTACTGTGACTATATCGTGTATGTATATACAGCTGGAGCACTGTATATACAGCTGGAGCACTGTATACCAAAAAAAGTATTTAACTGAAGAATTACTTTTAACCCTGTAGTGCTTCATCACAAATACAATGGGGGCAAGTCAAGCACCTATGTGAAGAACGGTACTGAATTTTCCATACAGTATGGTTCCGGAAGCTTGTCTGGGTATCTCAGCCAGGACACATGCACGGTAGGAATCATCAGTTAACAAGTCAGATTTTTTTTTTGGTCACCTGAAATGGTGAAAGAAACCGAACTGTTACTTCTCTTTTAGGTTGGGGATATTGTAGTTGAGAAGCAGATATTTGGAGAAGCTATCAAACAGCCAGGAGTAGCCTTCATTGCAGCCAAGTTTGATGGTATTCTCGGCATGGCTTATCCTCGCATCTCTGTGGATGGGGTTCCTCCTGTTTTTGACATGATGATGAGCCAGAAGAAAGTGGAGAAAAATATTTTCTCTTTCTACCTGAACAGGTACATACATTTGTTTAAGCCATCCAAGCCTCATCTGTCACAGATTTTTTTGAAACGAATAATTACATGTCGGTCTGCCATAAACATGCATTCAATGAAGTAACTTCCAGGCCTGATTTCTGTAGATGACCCCATTTTAATTGTCCGACAGAAACCCTGACACCCAACCTGGTGGTGAGTTGCTCCTTGGAGGCACAGACCCCAAATATTACACTGGAGACTTTAACTACGTGGACATCAGCAGACAGGCCTATTGGCAGATTCACATGGATGGGTGAGAGATTTTTGGGTCCTTGTATTGTGTAATGCAGTGGTCATCTTTTTTTATTTATACAAATATATGTTTAGAAATTAAAGCTAGGAAACGGAGTTAATTTTAGGCAAGAAGGTATCTAATTTCAAATTATCAACCGATTCTGACTGTTTAAAGGGTCATGAAACACCAAACTACTTTTTCTGAGATTTTAGCAGAGGTGTTTGTGTTGCACAACATAGAAGACCATGTTAGCATCCATTAATTTTAATTGTTGGAGAAAACTGGTTAATTTTGAGCTTTTTTGTGCTATTTTCGTCTTCCGGCTTTAAAATCTACACCGTGTTGACATCACAGTTTGTTATTGGAGGTGCAACAGCGTGTTCATATATTTTCGATGCAGAGTGCAAATGGCTATGCATTTATATGTGTTTTTAACTCGATGAGAGTTGTCTGCGTTGTACACCACACCCACTTTTGTAGCTTTTTTCAAAACTGTGGTGAAAACTAACCCGTGCTGAAACTGGGTTTCATTACCCTTTAAGCCTTTCTATCATGCAATACCATTTTACTTAAATGCATAAAAGTGACAACTTTTTTTTTTTTTTTTTTTTGGACACTCAATGCAACTTGAGAAATGTAGTTAGTTGGAACATGAAAGCTGTATCTGTTTTGAAAATGTTAACTTTTGAGGTACAACTGTAAAGGCAACATTTTTCACACAAAAATCGCAGTGCCTCTTAAACACCGTTTGTGTTCGTTTACGTTCAAACTGGAGTGTGGAAATTTGTCGTTTATCTGAAAAATGGATTGCATGCATGTGTAATATGTTCTGAAATATGCTGGTCTATCATGTGAGAGGCAAGAATCTTACCACTGAACCACCAATGCAGAAGATCCCTATAACAATAATCTAGTGCTCTGTGTTTGTTTGTGTAGCATGAGCATTGGCAGTGAGCTGACTCTGTGTAAAGGAGGATGTGAAGCCATCGTGGACTCTGGGACGTCTCTGATCACTGGCCCAGCTGCTGAAGTCAAAGCCCTGCAGAAGGCTATTGGTGCAATCCCTCTCATACAGGGAGAGGTATTGCAACTTTAAGTGTTTATATAATTGTACATCACTGATGCGTTGTGACTAGATATCTATTCAGATCCATTGTTATTTTTTGAGAAATAAAAAAGTTCAAAAGAACAGCATTTATTTCAAGTAGAAATCTTTTATAACATTAAAATTGTCACTCTTGACCAATGTAATGCATCCTTTCTGAATAAAAGTATTCATTTTCTTACTGACCTTAAAATTAACTAGTTATTTGTTTAATTATTTTTATTTACAAGACTGGTCAACAAAGTATGCAGGCTTGGTGTGTTGTTATTAATGGTAACTTATTTATTGAAATGTATAATGACTTGATAATGTTCTCTAACTAAACACGTTTTCTCTGTAGTATATGATAGACTGTAAAAAAGTGCCCACACTCCCCACCATCTCATTCGTCCTGGGTGGAAAGACTTACTCACTGACTGGAGAACAGTACATACTCAAGGTCAGTCCTAGTTTGTCACCTAAGTGCTGTTGTTGTGTTGTGGCACTTTGTATCAGCAGAACTGTGAAATTGAGGTGTTGTTTTTGACAAGGTCCTGCATGAGCCAAGATATAAAAAAATAACATTTACCTGGAGTTTTATTTTCTTGTAAATCACATGCAGCTAGCCAGTATTGTGTGAGCAAAACACTGAAGGGATTCTTGGTGATCACAAAAACATTCTAAAGATGGTATCTCTCTTTGTGTGTTTGTATGTGTTTACAGGAAAGCCAGGCTGGAAAGGAGATCTGTCTGAGTGGATTCATGGGCCTGGATATCCCACCCCCTGCTGGACCCCTGTGGATTCTGGGTGATGTGTTCATTGGGGAGTACTACACTGTGTTTGATCGGGAGAATAACCGAGTGGGCTTTGCTAAGTCCGTATAAGCCCAACTGTAGACCTTAACACTTAAGATGTGTCATGAGAGAAATAAGAAATCTATGTACTTGTCATCTCTGCTTAAATGACACAATAGCGGTATGATTGTGTTTTGCACTGCTTTTAGCTTTCAAATGTTTTCGTTTTAAAGAGGCATGTGGAGATGAAATGATTCAGGGAAAAGTTACACTCATTTGCTTTTTAGCCGAGGCCTATTTGAATATGTGATTGAAACACAAGGTTTTAACGTTTATTTTTTAATTGTCATGTCATTGATTTTAGACACTACCTGTTTTAAGATTTTTATTGTTGAAAATGACCTTCCAATGACTGAACAAATCAAAATGGACAATAAAGGTTTTAAACCCATCTATGTTGTTAAACCTACCTTTTTTTATTTAAAGGGACACGTGATATATTTTTACCATATCAGTTCTGATTAGGTAATAGAGATTTTATTATTATTTAAAATGCATTTATTGATATTGGATGTATAATGGTCAAAGCATTTGCCATTCTCTGACCCTCACTTTAAATTAATCTTTAAAAGTGCTAATAAATTTGTTACAAAATATATTCTTTAGTAAATCTTTTTCCAGTCATGTTATTGTGGAGCGCAACAAAGTAGTAAAGCCAAACAGTGAGTCTGAATTCCTTTATCTTTTAATCTCAGTATTGAGAAAGCAAATACTGTCATTGAGCAAATTCATGAAAAAATATTTACAGGAAGAGGGAGGAGTAATAGGACTCCTGACAATGATAGCACATCGGCAAACAACCAAAAGAAAAAAGTCTGCATACTGGATTTTTAAGCACTTCTTACCAAAAACATGATCTGTATTCCAAACTATATTTGAATACATTTATTCATAATATATTTACAGAATACCTTAAATGTACAACATTCACACCTTGTATTCTATCAACAATTTTAGAATGAATTAGGCACACATTTTCCAACAATGAGTTGGGGTTGTTTTAAATGCAATCCATACACTGATGTTCAATGATTTAACTACATCCAAAAAAAAAGTATTGCATGTTTTCCCCATTTTATGCATACATTTACATTCTAGACTTTTCCAAAGCTGCTAAACTGCTTCTAATCTTGATTTTTGTGGACAGTAACTGCCCTGACTTGCAACATAATCCGTACAAATAGCCATTCTACAGTAAGAGCATAAACCAGGGGTCTACAGGCCCCTACAGAGGGGGATAAGTGCGTGCAACAGTTGGGGCAATGGATTGGGATGGGGGTAGGGGGCGTTAGTACACATAATACAGTTAGAAATGTTGAAACTTTTGTATTGGACCAGTGTGAAAGGAAGATGGCTGTTAGAAGAGGTCTATAGGAGAACACTCTCCGTTAGCATTCACATTCATCTTGATGAATTGTGATTGGCTACTCAGGTGATTGACATTTGAAGCTCTGGAACTCGATGAAGAGGTTCTTACAGGGCAAATGAAATGACACTGGTCATTTCAAGAACAAGTCCTCACAAATCAGATTCCGGAATGTCTGTAATATTAGGCATTACGTATCCAGTGCTGCAGCTACCGTTGAGCGTGACGTCTGTGCCCGAAGCAGGACCGCTATGCTTGCGGTAATTGGCTGGCATGGGCGACGGGGCTTCGCTTGGCGTCTTCGCGTTGAGAAGACTTGTGTCATCTTCGTCCTCTTCTCTGGCCCTACAAGCAGTGTCTTTTATAATGCGGCCTTTTTTATAGGAGACAGTGGACAGGCCTCCTGTGTTCTCGTCGATGATGTTCAAACAGCGCAGAATAAAAACCACAGGCACAGGGAGGATGGCGGTGACCACCAGTGAGATGCAGACAGCCAGGCCCCAGGGCGGATAGCTGAGAGACTGTTCTTGAGCCTGAGAACAGACACAGCAATTGGATTATTCTGGCAAAGGAATAATTCCACTTTAATCCGGTGGTAAAACTGTGGATTGAAGGCCTTAGAACTGACCCAGGCTTAAAGGAATAGTTCACCCAAAAATGTATCAATAATAAATTAATCGGTGACTTTAAACTTTAGTCTTAACTAGTTTGATGTTTACAAAAAAAAACACCTATAAGTGAAATCATCTACAAAACAATGTCTGAATGGAGTCTGTATGTCCCTCTGAGTAAAACCTGAAAATTACGGCCATATTTTGAGCTAAAAACATGTTTCAGATATTGTAACCTAAGTATTAAACTTTTAAAATTGCATATTGGCCTCTTTTCTCAGAGCTTCATTCAGGGTTACCCACCAGTTGCTGGTTCCATGCGCTGTAGCTAGGTGGCGACAGTCCCAGCTGAATGATGCTTGTGGCCAGAAGACCCAGCAGCAGCACTGGTGTGACAAACTTCCACATATAGTAATAGTAGCGGTATGGAGTGAAACCAAGCATGTCCTTTAGATCCTCAAAGAACCTGAATGAACCCACAGGAGACCGAGATGCATCAATGCCACAATCACTGCCAATTAGATTGCAGTTGCTTGTTTATTAGTTGATTAAGTTGCAGCATAATTATGAACTAATTATATTACGTTTTAAGATTTGATTGTATTAAGCTTTTGTAAATAATTATGATGATTGCTTATTTATATTTACATTTATTTCATATGTAATACAACTATATATAATTTTTAATTGTCTTGTGAAAGCAATCTATTAAGTTAAGTGTGTATGTGGTTAATCTCATTATGGCATCACCTCAGCCAACGCGTACCGCATTTATTTCGGTTTGTTTCATCATGCAGTGTCTCTTGATCACCCACACACATCTCTCCATAACAACACAGCAGAAAACCTGCCTTTAAAGCATTTTACATCTGTTTGTGGCCGTCAATAAGGGTGTCTGAGATTGTGAAAGGAGAAATCTTTAAAAAAATCTATATACATAATGACTTATGGCTATATTTAGTTTATTTGTCAGATTTTCTGATAGCTGTGAAGAATGGATGGGTTTTAAAAGAACACTATTAACTTTCAAAACACATGACTAGTGTGAGCACATAGCTTCCAGTGTTGAATTCCATTTTTTTTAAAGCCAGATGGTGTAGTTAAGACATCTATTAGCAGACTATCTAGCCTGAATGCTACATATGAGTGTAAATTAATGAACTGATGTATGAATGTTACATCCCAAATTACTAAAATTTTCAAACTTCCAAAATCTAATCAGGCCAGTCCGTTCAGACTGAAACATATTTCCAAAACTCTGACATATGAATGTGGGCTTCGAAAAACTGTGGAGTGAAGCTAATTTCATTTGAGTCAGATATATTTTTGCTGCCTGTCCGAACAAAGTGGTTATCTTGACAATACAAGGATTGTCATCTACAGAACGAAGACGATAATGCTGATTGCAGCTTGTTAATGTTTATGATCATGAAAACTTCTACAAGAATGGGCAGACCATGTTTATGATGACACGGCATTTTACACTCACATTTATACATTTGGCAGACATTTTTATTTACAGTGATTTTCACTGCATTGACGGTATACATTTAATCAGATTATGCATTCCCTGGGAATCGAACCCATTACCTTGCCATTGCTAGAGTCATGCTCTGACATGTAGCTGTCACATATTAATGTAGGTTTAACAAGCTAAGTTAAAAAAGCACTTTTTAAAGTAAACAAAACAGCCTTTATGAACGAATTACATAGATGATTGACATTATTGGCTTACTTTGATCTTGCTTTTACTGTATGACTATAATGCTGAAAAGGCTACTAACTCATCTCTGACTCATCAAGGGTGGGCCAGTCTTAAAGTTAAGGACAAAGCCTAAAATTTAACTATCCCACAGCTAAGAAGATTAAAAGACACACTTTCTCTGAAGGTTTTACAGAGATCCATTAAATGTATCAACCCTTCTTTCTGCAGACACACCACTAATTCTACAGTACAGTATCCTCAGTCACTAATAATTGAAGTTGAGTATGGTTATTGGGTGCAGTGCCACAGAACTGTGAATGGAGATGGTGCACATAAAACCATGGCAACCAGCATTACTATGCTATTTGTGCAACCAAAATGACAAAAAGGGGAAAAAAATAATGGCACTGTGGGATTTTTTTATTTTTATTTTGTGAAATGTGCTTTCTGGGAATGTTGAATGAGACGTTGGTATTCTTTTGTGAGGTAAATCCCAGATTAGGCTTCAAAGACTGTCCTTATCCACTGCAGAGTATAGTATCGTATATCCCTTACTGACTGAGGGGCCACACTTAAACAGTAGGAATTCATCTGCTGTCCCTTTAACTGGGAATGGATTAAATCTTCAAATCAGAAACCTTTATTATATCTATCATGAGCATACATAAATTTAGTGCACTCTGTAATGTAATTTTTATGTGGTTACTGAAATATTGTATGTTTTCTTTTAACATATACACTATAAAAATATGTAAAAAGGATGCATAAAAAAGTAACCCCCTATACACGTTGTTTTAACTTCCCAAAAATAAAAATTTGCTGAAAATTGTCTTTCCCTTTTGTCTTTCAAGATGTAGATAAGTTTGTTTCCTCATCAGAACAGATTTGAAGAAGCATTTGTAGAAATTTAGCTTTTAGCGTTTAGCATTGCCATAGATGGATTTGTTTCTTACAAACTCACAGCTTTTTACTTCACAAGACGTTAAGTGATGGATTGATGTTGTTTGGATTACTTTTGGATTACATTGATTCCTTTATCAGCTGTTTGGGCTCTCATTCTGACGGCACCCATTCACTGCAGAGGATCTATTGGTGAGCAAGTGATGTAATGCTAAATTTCTCCAAATCTGTTTTGATGAAGAAACAAACTCCTCTAAATCTTGGATGGCCTGAGGGTGAGTACATTTTAAGCAAATTTTCATTTTTGGGTGAACTATTCATTTAAGGGGGTTTCAACACTCACATGATTTGAGAAAACCTGAACATCGGCTGTCTAAAGCGAACAGGGTCAAAAGCACACTGATGCCAGAGTACTGCATGTGGTCTGATCCGTATGGATGCTGCATCACGTTTCACAACGTTACACAGGCATGGATCACATGAGCGGCTGATGGTTCTCACTGACATAGGAAGGATCACTCTGTAGGTCAGTGTTTCGCTCTGTGTTGCTTTTAAGACATCCCTTGAGGTCTTAGCTGACTTTTATTGTGTGACCAAAGGCAGACTTTCCTAGAACAAAATACAAAACTGTTAGCATCTTACCTTTCCAGAAGACTGGATACCCTTCATCATAGCAAGACACACCATGGTCCAAGCAGCCAGCAGGCACAGAGTCATCCTCCAGTTAAGTCCTCCACTCTCAGAGATGGAATCAGAGATGTCCAGGGCCACACGATACCAGTAGTATGTAGTGGCTGAACTTTTCTCACACTCTGGTTCAACATCTACAAAATATCATGAAACTTACAATCTTGTACCTCATCATAAGATAGATCAGAAAAGTTGTTCAGTACATTAAAATGTATTGTTTCTGTCTAAATGGATGCATTTAATGCAAAGTGCAAACATTAAAAAACATTAACTTAATTTTATGCATTTTAATGCAAACAATAAAAGTATAATTTCCTGTTCTTATTTAAGTTGTCTTACATGTATTCGTTTTGTTTTTGAACAGGGGACACTCGTGCCAAGGAAGAGGCTGCTGGAAGGACTGTGAGAAGTAGAAGAGACTCCAGCCGATGATGACATTGTAGTAAAGACCCACAAAAAAGCACACCTGCAATAAGAGGGAATGCAGTCAAATGTATGGGCTACACCATCTAGTCTTTAAATGGTTTAATTAGTTGCCTTTCCCCAGAGCAAAGACAATTTCCGACTTTGGCCATTTTTATACAGTGCACTTGAAATAATGTTTGTCCTCATGAAAGCACTGATATTCACCAAACAGCTGGCGAAGCCGATGCCACCCAGACGTGGGCTGATGTAGTTCCACACCCCAATACTGCCCCTGCGGATGCGCTGGCCCACTGCTAGCTCCAGGAAGAAGAGGGGAATCCCTATCAACACCAGCAGAATGAGGTAGGGAAGCAGATACGCTCCTACAAAGAGGAGAATTTATGGTTATGGCCCTATTTATTTAGGAACCAAACTTCCACACTGGTATACAGAGGACTTGGAAGATACAGTATGTCAGATACAGTATATTCATGTCACAAGTGACAGTATGTAAATGCAATTAAAGCAATTACCCATCGTGATCAAACATTCTTCAAGGTCAATGTTGGATGATTTTTAAAGGTGTCATATATCTTACCTAAACAAACAAAATTGCTTTTATCTTGGTTTTATGCTTATTCATTCATTATAATTAATATATTCATTTTTATTATTATATATTAATATTTTGAACAAGATATATTTCTATTTTCATTTTAATTTGTAATGATTTTAGTACTTCAAACT
This sequence comes from Sinocyclocheilus grahami, assembly GCF_001515645.1. NCBI lineage: Eukaryota > Metazoa > Chordata > Actinopteri > Cypriniformes > Cyprinidae > Sinocyclocheilus > Sinocyclocheilus grahami. The sequence goes on along the minus strand of NW_015505234.1, from coordinate 3,917,068 downwards.
TGTCAAGGCAACATTTTTAAAGTAATTTTTGTATTCATCTAATATTTATATTCTATTTTATTTCAGATTTATTTCAATTAAAGACACCCATTTTTAATAATATTATTTTTAGTTAACAATAACAACAGTGGTCTAATCTTACAGTTTTTTACCAAATATGAATGAATGAGGTAACCGACTGTGATTATTTGCAAATATTTTCTTCTCTTGAATTAAACTCCGTTTCAGAGAGCCAAAGAAGGAAGAGACTGACATTTTAAAACTTGTTTAAGCATTGCCAGTGGCACAGGATAGAACAATCCTTCCCAGTGCCTTATGGGGAACAACTTCAATACAATGGCATTGCTTTGACAGTACTGTAGGGCAGCTGCTCCTTCAACATGTTGCAGTCATGTGCTTTAACACACAGAAACCTACTGAAATTCACAGATAATTGTGATGATTTTAAACATCACCATCTGTTATATTTAGAGACATCCAATTGGGAACATAAACTGAAGCAATATTTACAAAAAGGAAATAACAGGTAGTCAAGATATTCTGTAAACGTCACTATATTTTATTTCAAAACATTTTGGTTTGTACGATCTATTTCAACCAGTGTTATTTTAGCATCACTAAGATATTATTATAATTTTTATTAATATTTTGATATTTTATTTTTACATTTTCTGTTTTCATTTTAAGTTTAGTTCAAATTTAAGTAATTTTGTTGTGTTTTTTAGTAGTTTTATTAGTTTTTGTTATATATGTATGCATGTTTTTATGTGTACACATCAAGATAAACAAAATAAAAATGAGAAATGTTCCCTTGCAGCTAACTGAAATAAAAAGATTTTTATATTTTATTTTAGTTCAACTTTTTATTATTTTAATTTTAGTTTCAGTTTCAGTTTTAGTTAACTATAATAACCCTGCTTTGTTGGGTGCCAACCTTACAGTCTAAGCTTTGGGAAATGTCATGATATATAGGCATAATCCAATTTCTGGAGCTTGCACCTCACCCAGGCTTTGCTACATGATAAAAAAGCTAAGCTCCATCACTGATTTCACTGTTTTAACACTAAATTTGTTTAGCAACTTTAGTGTGGACAGCAATATGGGTCTTTAGATCTTGTGCCCAATTAACTTTCAAAATAGTAGAATGTCTTTTTTAGAATGTTTTTGCATTTTGTTTAAGATTTGTAATGTAGGTCAGATTGGGGCGCTGTGGGATGCTGGTTGAAGAATTGGTGACTGCAGGTTGTGCGTAAGATGACATCTGGCAGACGGCAAAACGTTATAAGGGTGTTTCTTTGAGGACAAAACGTGCTGCCATTGATGGCACACAGATGGTGCAGTGTTGTGGCTGCTCTGCCCTGGCAAAGACAGAGGCAGACATGGCCCACACACAGTGGCCTATTTAATCTAATTACAGATCTGCACAGCAGGGTGGCCACATTCACTTATTATAACCTGGAAAGTAAAGCATGGCAGGGTTGTGGTCAAACTCTCGTCGAGAAAACAGGCCTTTGACATAAACTACTGAACAACTGTATACAGTACAAACACAGTACAGTAGTTACTACTATATGAAACCCAAATGTAAGACAGTAGCATTCCTTATAAAATGATAGCTATTACATAGCTTGCTTCTCTTCTGTGTTTCTTTCTGATTCAGAAGTCATTCACTCGCTCTGAAAGTGTCTTTTGCAAATGAAATAAGGAGAACAAAGAGAAAGACATGAGTTATCATATCTAATGTATGTCATTGCTCTCAGGGAGACCTGGGTAAGGAGCTGTAATCTGCTTTCTCTTGACATTAAACAGCGTTGTATAATCGGAGATGGGTAATATAGCCTGTGATTATCCTGCACATGCAAAACCATTCATTTCAATGCCATGCCTACCTATTGTGGGAACTTAGATCTCTCTCTCAAACAACTAATTCTAATTTGTTTTTATTGATTGATATATTTATTGATTGTCATTTTGATACTATTCTTACTCCAATGACTTTCTATGGTTTCAAAAGAAATTACAGCTGATTAGCCGGAGAAGTTTCCAGATGTAGTGATACACCATAACTCCATTATGGTGTATTGTTGTTTGTGTTGACTAAAAATTTGTTGCTTAGTTATATTATGAATTATGATACCCCACAATGTCAGTATTTTCTCTTAATTGTATGTTTTTTTCCCCCAAGAAAGACCTCTGGCACAGAAAATACACTGACTAGACTTGAAGGAGGAAATGCATAGTGAGAACTTGAAAATGAGGTGTCAGGCATATGTCTGACTTTAGGTAGTCAGTCTTAGAAATGAAGTTCCCTTGTGTCTGAGCATGTGTCAATGAACTGAAACAGCTCACAGTTTCACTCTCAAATATTCTCAATTTCTATCTATCTATCTATCTATCTATATATGAATGGAGAATATTTGAGAGTGAATTTGTGAGCAGTTTCAGTTATATATATATATATATATATACAGTATATATATATATATATGTATATATGTACTCGTCAAGGTAATTTTGAATTAATTTCATTCATCATAACCTACCGCCACCATTTTTCTGGCACAAATAGGGGAACCTCCAGACGTTGCCCAGGCCCACTGAGAAGCCCACCTGGGCAAGGATGTACTGGAGCTTGCTGCTCCAGGCGGGCCTCTCCTCCTCCTCCTCCTCCTCCTCCTCCTCTGAGCCCTCCTCAACATCCCGCTCCTTATTCTGTGGAACATCTCCTACCATTAGAGAGCTCTTCTTGAAAGAGTCCTCACAGTTATCTTCATTGGAGAGCAAATCTTTAACAGATTCCGTAACTTCGTCATCGTCAATTTCTCTCTTGAGGGTTTTGCTGTTTTTGGGCATTTGAAAATGTCTTTTTTTGGCAATGGGGAAGGGAGAGATTCTTGGAAGTTCTTTTCGGTAGGGCAGGTTGAGGTCAAACGTACAAAGGCAGGTCAGAGAGTGGGATTTAGTCAATAGATCAAAAGTCAAAAAATATTTATCTTCTCATTTTCACAATACAGGTTTCCTGTTAGATACAAAAACAAAGAACAGAAACTAGACAGGTTAATTCCCCCTGACATGATGCAGTGTGTCACTAAGTTGCATGATTAAAAAAAAAAAGGTTCGCTAGACTCCATCCCCATATCTTCCCCATAACTCCCGCCCACTAAAGACATATACTGATATATGGTCAAACCCAACGCTACTGGATATCCTATATGGCTGAGACAAGTGCAATTCTCAGAATATCTCAGGTAGTTTGTACAATTTATGCATTGTTACCCGAAAAAAAACGCTTACCGTACTTTTAATTTCATTTTTTTTGTAGTTACAGAAAATGTGATGCACAACGCAAAGGAGCAACAGTATTTTCCGTGGCAGGAGGCATCACAGCTTATTCCATTTGACATTAAATGTCACTCAAGGCAACTGCACGATCATATTTCGCGTCTAAATAATTTAGCCCTTCATAGGAGCACGAGGTCGGTTCATTTACATACGAACCCAAACAGACAAGAGCGCGCCTTCTGTAGTCACGTGGCCGCAGCGCCCCAGAATAGCAGGTTTGGATGCCGGTTTCGCAATAGATGGATAGCAAAAAAGAAAATGATAGTAATTACGTTATTAAATCGATCCTTCGAGGCTCAGAAGTTCTGGTTTGTACATTGTATACGGAACCACGAGTGTACAAATGTGAATGATGCTCTCTCAGTCCCAGCTCATGAGATGAATAGATTTCTTTCAAGGCTGCACCTTTTTATAATCCAGCCTCCAGCAGAACACATTTTAGCCTCTTCGTCATTGAATTTACTCTGAATTCTATCAAATATTTAAAAATTCAAAAAGTCATTTTTAAAACAAGGTTATGGAATCTACATGCGCTTAGGGTGTCAAGAATATAGGCTAAAATTAATTTGTTATTAGCAAAGGCTATTGTGACTAAGTTATATGTGTAGATCTTTTTTAAATTCCGCTTATTTTAGGGGAAATGATAAGACAGTTTTATTATACTGACTGAAAATAGGCGCTCACGCTGAAAGCAATTATTATTTACGAAAGAAATACATTATACATTTGTAAAGAACTTAATTTTTTACCCCCTTAACCCCCCGCCCAAATTGACTGTGTCACCCATGTGCGAGGTTTCATCATACCGTATGTTAAATCAGCACAATCGAATAGGGGAAAAAATCATCTTACCTTACAACGAATCAAAAGGAAATGAGCTTAGGTTTTGAAATCGGATGTTTCGACTTGAAGAAGGTTTATGTTTGATTGTTTGGTCATACAAGTATAGCGCATTTACAGTCTGATGTTTAATGTGATGCAGGAGGCGCAGATGCTCTGTGTCTACTGTCTATCCGTATCGTCCGACTCACAGGGAATTGTAGAGGAAAGTGATTCGAGTCCCCTGAAGAACTGAACTAGGCGTGTCTTATGTAGGCTATTAACATATTTTAACACATCATATAATATGACAATATTACATCGCATTTTGCTTTAAATTGTGTTTATGTTCGTAAAATTAATTTGAATCTAACCCCCCCCCCATCAAATGAAACAAAGTGGTACAACCCACTACAGCGCCCACAAGCTGGTTTTTAGGGGTGTACCGGTATTGTAACCTCGTGCTTGGAAATCTTACATCAGCTTTACAATAATGGCTGAAATCTCAGATAATGGCACAGGCCTATAACGACGTGATGGGAACACTGCAGTTTTGTCTGGATTCTTATTATGCCTTTGGTTTTGTCCTAGAACTTCACAAAGCTTTTTATTTCTGGTTCTCAGGAGGATATACAACCTGTAAATTGTGTGAACGTAAAAGTTGGAATAATGGTCTGAAACAGGATATAAATGCATGTAAATTGCAATATTGGTGGCGCTATAAAGAAAAGAAAATTGTGACTTGGTTATAATTGATGGGCAATTGGTAATAGAAATAGGCCAGGACGCGTCCTGGCCAGGATTTCTATATTGCCTAAAATATCTAGGTTTTGGCTTTGTTTGCGTGTGCAGACCGATCGGTGTATGACATCAAAATATCTCGAGAGCATTTTGAAAGCATAAGGAACCGTCTGTATGGCACGTATGGTCACCCTACTTTTATCCTTACATCAGGAAGGCTATTCCAGAGTTTGGGAGCCAAATTTGAAAAAGCTCTACCTACTTTAGTGGACTTTGCTATCCTAGGTACTACCAAAAGTCCAGAGTTTTGCGACCTTAGGGAGCGTGATGGATTGTAGCATGGTAGAAGACTAGTTAGGTACGCAGGAGCTAACCCATTAAGGGCCTTATAGGCAAGTAATAATATTTTGTAACTGATACGGAACTTAATAGGTAGCCAGTGCAGAGACTGTAAAATTGGGGTAATATGATCATATTTTCTTGACCTGGTAAGGTAGTCTTCTACCACTCATACTCTTGCCGCTGCATTTTGGACTACCTGTAGCTTGTTTAAAAGAAAAAAGTGACGTGACAAAGTATGGTTACCCATACTCGGAATTAGTGCTCTGCACTAATCCTAAGTGCACTGCACACACAGCAGTGAACACACACACCCGGAGTAGTGGGCAGCCATTTATGCTGCCGCATCCAGGGAGCAGTTGGGGGTTCAGTGCCTTGCTCAAGGGCACCTCATTCGTGGTATTGAAGGTGGAAGAGAGCACTGTACATTCACTCCCTCCACCTACAATCACTGCCAGTACGAGACTCAAACCTGCAACCTTTGGGTTACGAGTCTGACTCTCTAACCATTAGGCCACAACTTCCCCCAA
>NW_015505234.1:3903951-3911208 GCF_001515645.1 Sinocyclocheilus grahami | reverse complement strand
GCACAGCTCCAGTGATCTGTTGAAGATCTGTGTGAAGATGGGGGCCAGCTGGTCAGCACAGGATTTCAGACAGGCTGGTGTCACACAATCTGGGCCTGGTGCTTTTTTCCTTTTCTGCTTCCGGAAGACCTGGAGCACCTCGTCTTCACTGATTTGAAGTGCAGATGTGGGGGAGAGGGGGGTTGCAGGAGGTGTTAATGGTGTTTTTTTCAAACCTGCAGTAGAACTCTTTCAGATCGTCTGCCAGTTGTTGATTCTCCACAGTGCTGGGGGATGGTGTCTTGTAGTTGGTGATCTCTTTCAGACCTTTCCACACTGATGCTGAGTTGCTGGAAGTGAACTGAGTCCTTAGTTTTTCATAATAATTCCTCTTTGCCACTCGGATCTCCTTTGAATATTAGTCATTCAAAATAAGTAGGTGTTAATGTGAACAAAAAGTAGTTATTTCATGTAATTATCTCAAGATTGAGCAGTATCAATAGCCACAATGTCTCTTTTTTAAGATCCTGTTGTAACAAACTAGAGAGTTGAGATCAATAAATGCCATGTCTAACTCTTCACCAGTAATTTTATGTGGTTTATAATAGTAACCCAAGAATCCACAGTCAGATAGCAGAGCCAAAGCCACCTTTTATTCAACGAGTTTTCTCTTTCCCTCTCACCCACTCTGAAAGAATGAATGGAAACAATCAGCTTGAAGAGCAGTGGCTGGATAATGGCAACAGACCAGTAACAGAAAACCCTTTACAGTATAAACACAGGGACACTATCCAAACTTGAGCTCTGTTCAGAGCTGAGCAGGTTTTGACTGGCCTAATCTGCAGTGTAAATCTGCAGCACTGCCTGTCTAGTCTCTGTCTGGGTTCCATGCTCTCAGACAAAAGTTCCGGACACCTTGCCCACTAACAAAGGGGTCGATGCCACTCTTCGCTAATTGAAGCGGACAAGGCTTGCTGATGGGGCCTTTTTGAGCAATTGAACTTGGTGAATGCTTCTTCGGGATCTGATGAAACACGGACAGTTGGTTTGACTTCAAAAGCAGACTCCAGCAGGCCAGAGGAACTGAAGATCAAAAATGGTCTCATATCCAGGGAATAAAAGATGTAGTTGAATACTTTGGATTAAAAAGACTGCATGCCAAATGAATAAATGTAAATAAAAAACACATTCTGTCACGACTTTTTGTGAGTGAGTGAAGGGACATGTGGCCAAGTATGGTGACCCATACTCGGAATTAGTGCTCTGTATTTATCCCATCCAAAGTGCACACACACACACCGTGAACACACACACGGAGCAGTGGGCAGCCATTTTTTTGCTGCGGCGCCCGGGGAGCAGTTGGGGGTTCGGTGCCTTGCTCAAGGGCACCTCAGTCGTGGTATTGAAGGTAGAAGAGAGCGCTGTACATTCACTCCCCCTACCTACAATCCCTGCCGGTACAAGACTCGAACCCCACAACCTTTTGGGTTACAAGTCCGACTCTCTAACCAGTAGGTCACGACTTGCAGTGAGAAGCTTGCCAATAGATCTTATCAATAAAAGTACAAACCATCAACAGCAGTCTAGCCCAAATAAATGACAGAATACTTACTGTGTTTTGTTGAGAGAAGAGAAATGATTCTACTATAGCCTAGTGCATCAAATTATTAATGTCAGCCTCCTTTTGAAATCCGTTTGTGCCTGATGTATGGTGATACTGTTCAAATAGTTGCTAACCACAAAATACTATTTTTCAATTTAATGACTGGTCTTGTTTCATGTAGCCTAGTTTGTACTAATGCAGCACACGCCACCCACAAAATATATATATATATATATATATATATATATATATATATTTTAAATTAGAAGAAAAGATGATTGAATAACAAAATCGAAATTCATAACAGTTTCAAAATGTTGGAGGGAAAAACGAAGTTCATCACTCAGAAGATCTTCAAATGGAGCTGGATAAACAGCAGGTGACTTTAAATATGCATAAGATTGTTGAGGATGTGCTTTTATTACATGTGGCAAAAGTATTAAAAAAAATAAATATTTGTATAAAAGTAAATATTTGTCAATATATGAACTGAGTTGGTATATTATGTAAAAAGACATTTAAACATACAAAAATGAGACAATTTGTTGAATGTACAATGTAAGAAATTGTTTTTGTTTAATGCTGTAAATAAAACAAAGATTACTGGAGTATGTTTTACAAGAAAATACTGTTTTAGTCTTCAGTCAGTAATTAACTCAGTCAGTAATTAATTACTAGCAATTTCTGAGTGAAAATTGTTATCCTACACCATTAATGTAAATTCTACGCCATTTTTTCCCCTGTGCATGTATGTGTAAATAATTTAAATGCAAGTATAAATGAAATTTTATATACAAAAAAAAGTTAAATTTGATTTTAACCAATCAAAGGTGTACCAATCAAAGTTTTTTGGTTAATTTTAGAACTTAATAAGGAAACTTGAGGAGCAGATGGAGGAGGAGAAACAGGCTTTTGAGAAGGCTCAGGAGGAGGAGAGAAGGAGAACCCAGAAACGTCATTGCATTGCAGCAACAAAGATTCAAGCTGCTCTAAGAGGAACATTAGTGCGCCGCTGGAGCAAAACAGAGCTTAGGAGAAAGAAAGAAGAAGAGAGGAGACATGAGGAGGAGAAGAGGGAATGGGAGAAGATGAAGAAGGAGAGAGAAGAGGAGAGAGAGAGGATCGAGGAAGAAGAGTGCGCTCAGAGGGAGGAGATGGAGAGACGCAGAGCAGATTATGAAAGAGCTAAAGAACAAGAGCGCTACCGTCTGGAGATGGAGCAAAGACTTGAACAGCAGAAGAGGAAAGAGGAGGAAGATGAGAAAAAGAAGAAATTGCAGAAGAAGGAAAAGCAGAGCAACATTACAAGTGTAAAAGATGATTGCAGAAGACAGGAGGAGGATGTAGACAAGAAGAATAAAGAAAGGGAAAGAAAGAAAGTGGAAAGGAGTAGTCAGGTGAAGGATGAATGTAAAAGAGAGGAGGAAAGAGGGGAAAATGAGAACCTAGACAATGAGGTAAATGTGAGAAAAATAGAAGCTAATAATGAAAGAGTAAGGCACGGGAAGAAAATGGAAAACACATTGGAGGACGACAGGAATACGATGAAAAAACAGGACAAAACTAAAAGCATAAATACAGAAGACACAGAAAGTTTAGATGATACAGGACCACAAACAAAAAGTGATGAAGACAGAATAAAGAGCCATAAAGAAGAAAAAACATTTGAAATCAGTGGAGAGCTTGACTCTCAGGTAAATCGCTCACAGTCAAGAAAAAGCCTTAAAGTTACCAAAACCACTACAGAGTCCCACGTAAATGTACATCAAGGTCTCTCCAGTGACCTTGGTATTAGTCCAGTGGGTTCCTCAAGTGTTGCAGATCATCTAAGTGTTAAAGCAGTTGTTAAATCAGACTTGGCTGTACAAGTTTCTGATTTGGCTGTTGTAGCACCTGAGATGGACACTAGGGGGCATCAAAATACTACAGCTATTGAGCTTAAGGACCATAAACCAAAAAGCCAAGAATCAATTTCAATATGTCTGCCTGACAGCACAGAACAGAAGCGACTGGCCTGGATGATGAACTGCACTCCCTGGTCCAAACTATCATTGCAGAATAAAAGGAAGGGGTCTTCTGCACAGCAGCAGACCCAAAAAAGAGGCACAAGAAAAAGAAGAGTCCCCAGTTTACCCCCTCTGTCTGTGGACACTATTCTCAAAACAGGAGCTTGGAGCTCTCTCAAACAGGTAGAAATTAAACTTGAAAGCCCGTTTCTTGGCTGTGACATGTGTCTTATATGTTTATGCTGACTTTATAGTAATTGTGCTGTAAAAAATCAGGTTACAACAGTTACATTGGAAGACCTGCCAGGCTGTAGCCTGTCCACACTGTCCGAGTGTAACAAACTGCAGACTTTGACCCTTAGACGTTGCGGCCTCACAACCTTGGATGGATTGAACCAGTGCACTCAGATCAGATGTATTGATGTACAAGTAAGAAAGAGCGAACTGTTCAGTGCAGTCTGCATTATTTTCAAACTTTCTAGTAAAATGATCACTCATTCATTGTATACAGTATACACTACTATTAAACATTTTAGATGAAAATAAATTGTTTTTGAAAGAAGTCTCTTATACTCACCAAGGCTGCATTTGTTTTGATCAAAATGTTTTTGATTTTTATATATATTGTTAAATATAATATATTCCTGTAATGGCAAAGCTGAATTTTCAGCAGCCTTTACTCCAATCTTCAGTGTCACATGATTCTTCAGAAATCCTTTTTATACACTGATTTGGTGCTTAAGAAACATTTCTTCTTATTATCAGTGTTGAAAACTTTTTTTTGTGGAAACTGTAATACATTTTTTCAGGATTCTTTGATGAATAGAAAGTTCAAAAGAGCAGCATTTATTTAAAATAGAAATAATTTGTAACATTATGAAAGTCTGCACATTCACTTTTGATCAATTTAATGCATCCTTGCAAAATAAAAGTATACATTTTTTTAAGAAAAGTCTTACCGACCGTGGACTTTTGATCTGTAGTGTATATACACCATTGTTTCTCACATTAAGGAGAACTCCATTACGTATGTGAATTGTGGAGGTCTGGCCAACCTTCAGGTCCTCCTGCTGGGCAGGAACCAACTGATGTCCATCCATGGTCTTGATGGAGCCGAAAATCTGCAAATTCTACAGCTCTCACACAACAACATCTCTCGCATCAGTGAGTATCTTCACTAGAAGTGTTTATTAACTCTGTTGTATGTATTTTTCATTGAAAGCACTCAAGAAAGAGATGCTGATGTTGGTCAGTTGAAGATATCTAGATCTTATGTGTGACACAGAATTAGTATTTCATTAATGCTTAGCATTGTCATTGTCCAGTAGAGGGCACCATTGTTCCAGTTTGTTGTCTTCAAATGGCCTTTTGCCCTCACTCTTGCCTTAAAATATGTCTTAATGTGTCTCATTTCTAAGAAAATGGCCTCATATTGAATAAATATGAATAAATGTATCATAAAGAATAGGATAAAGGCAGTTTAAAGGTATTTGCTGTCAGTGTCCTGCCAGTGCTGCCTTTTTATATTAGATTATCCTTTGGCTGGTATTAGATATTGTCACCATGGCTTAGAATGATCCTCATACACTCCTTCTACACCAGCATTGACTAAATGATATATCTTTGCTTTCGTAGGTGGTTTAGGACCCCTGAAAATGCTTCTGCGATTATCAGTGGACCATAACCAGCTGCTCAGCACAAGAGGTTTGAATGAAATATATACTCTTCTCCATCTGGACTGTTCGTACAACCACCTAAGCCACATTGAGGGTTTAGAGAATTGTGCTCTGCTTAACACACTGGACCTCAGAGGAAACAGTCTGACTGAGGTAAATCTTACACAACCAAAGAAACAAACAAGTTAAAAGATGAGATCATGACTTATCATGTCTTCATCAGCAATCTCAAGATCATAATGAATAATCACAATTTTCCATTACTTTGATGTTTTGTCAGTATTTTGTTTTATGTTCTTATTCTATTAGAACTAGCCCAATTAGCCCAGCTGAAATCAAAGATGTTTCACCACTTTTTTATTTATTTATTTAGGAACATATTCCCAGTGTCCAGGAAATGCGTAACTTGACATTGTTCATTACATGATACCCATATTTTTTAAAAAAAGCTCATCTGTTAGTCTGCAATCCTGGCCTGCCATTAGTTTAATTGAATTATTGCTATTACATTTGGATATTAGTCATTATTTGTGATAAGGCTTGAGTTTCCACCCATTTCAGCTCGTGGGACATTCATGGTTGGAACAGAAGGAATGACTTTCTGTGTGATCACCTGGTCAAGGGAATTGTTTTTTTGTTTTTTTCGGCCTATGGTATAGCTGCCTGTCCTGCAGAACCATGTTCTTCTGAGGGACCTTTACCTGGATGACAATCTTATATCTTCTGTTCATGATCTGGAATCCTATTGGCTGCCTTTGCTCCAAAACCTCTCTGTGGTCCATAACAGGTAGGCCTCAATGGAGAATGGCTATGTCTTAAAACCTAGTGAGCTGCCTACCTAGGGCATCATACTGTAGGTTTTGAGTCTCTTCCAATTCTTTTTTTTAACTTAACACTGTCTTACAGTTAAATTCTACTTAAAGGTAAAGTCATTGATTTATTTAAATAAAGTACGTTCTTATGTAAAATGTAATATAACACCTATAACTACACAGTGCTAAGATGTTTTATTGTTTAAAATGAGGCTTCACTTTCCCCTCAGTGTAACTCATTTAATTCCACTCTTGGATTTGGTGTCTCTGAGGACGTTGGATGCCAGTCACAACTGTCTGTTAGGTGAGCTTATGGGGTGGGGTGGGTTGACTCGACTGTAATTTAATTTTATTTTTTGCTAGTTTTCGGCTGCTTGAAAGGGTCTTTATTCTTGAATATGGTTGATAAACTTTGTGACAAACAAACGATTCTTTCAAATTCTTCTCATATCTTCATAACTCATATCATTTATCCTTAAAGGGATAGTTCACATTTCAGTAATTTACTCCCCTGTATAACATCTTAGTATGCTGTAATTTTTTTTTCCAATTTTCCAATTTTTTCCAGTCCCATTTTCTTTTCATCACACATAACTATTATTAAACTTCAGACGACTTAGAATATAATGCAAGTCAAATAGACACTATATATTGTTTAGGGATGCACCGATACCACTTTTTCCAGTACTCGCCAGATACCGATACTTTTATTTTTGGTACTTGCCGATACCGAGTAACGATACCGATATTTTTATTGCATTTGTACATTTTTTAAATATTGGGTACAGAAACCAAAAGGGTATGTATAATGTTAGTTGGTTAACTTCATTTATCAAATAGATACAGTCAAACCAAAATTTATTCAGACACCTTCAACATTTCTCACATTATCTCAAGTCTCAAGTCTGCTTTATTGTCAATTCTTCCACATGTACAGCACATACACACAGAGAATTGAAATTGCGTTACTCTCAGACCCTTGGTGCATACAGATAACACTAACAGTAGAACATAAATACAGATAGATACAGATTATCACAGTTTATTCGCTAGAGTTTAGAAAATGGTAATAAAATATGACAAGAACTCAGAGTTACACTGTGTCAGAACAAATTCATCTTGATAATGTTAGATAATTTTGATAGAAAGGTATGTAATAGATTACAATCAACCAAAATAAT
>NW_015505234.1:3859491-3903495 GCF_001515645.1 Sinocyclocheilus grahami | reverse complement strand
ATTATCACAGTTTATTCGCTATAGTTTAGAAAATGGTAATAAAATATGACAAGAACTCAGAGTTACACTGTGTCAGAACAAATTCATCTTGATAATGCTAGATAATTTTGATAGAAAGTTATGTAATAGATTACAATCAACCAAAACAATTCAGACAGCTGTTAGTATGACAGTATTTACACAACTATGAATACTTTGTCGGGTGACCCTTAGCCTTAATGACAGCATGTAGTCTCCTGGGCATGCTGTCATCCAGCTTCATGCAAACCTCAACATCAGTTTTTTCCCAGACTTGGTCTGAATAATTTTTGGACCCAAATTTGTATCAGTTTTACTGGTAGTCCACTGTATGTATGTATAATATGTCACAGTTTACTTTATTTTGCTATCCTCACTTACAAAAGTGAACTATAGTGTCCTGCACCCACTAGTAAAAAAATCTTTTTATCAGCTCGCGCACATCAGCTATACAGGCGTTAATACTGAATGTTTAACATTATATTCATTGCATACATATACTTCGTAGTAGACATCCTTAACTCCTTTCTGCTGTCTGTTGTTCTGTTGTTGGTAATTCTTTGTCTGAATATGGCGCTTATCATATGCTGTGTGGTATCGGCGTTTGGTATCGGGGCATTTTAACGAGTACGAGTACGAGTACAGGAGACCAGTATCGGGCCCGATACCGATACCAGTATCGGTATCGGTGCATCCCTAATATTGTTGTTATATGCAAGAGAGCTGCATAGATTCTGCATGTCATTTTTTTGTGTTCCACTGAAAAAATATAAACAACCAAGTTTTGAATGACACGAATGAAATGTCAATAATGACATAATTTTAATTTTTTAGTGAACTGTTCCTTTAAGTACCATTGAGAATAACATTTTTGTGTATACTAATTCATAGAAATATTTAATCATAGTATTTGATTGTCTTCAAATTAAGCCCAGAATGGCTAACATTTGGATAACATTCAAATGCGTAAACTGCAAAGTGTCTCCAAGTGTCTCTTTTCTGACTCTCTTTTAGATTTGCAGAACGTTTGTCTGAATCTTCAGGAATGCATCAGTCTTCAAGAACTTAACCTGACTGGTAACCCACTAGAGCAGGAAAGCAACTGGTGGTAGGTGTGACCCAAGGACCCAGTTTAGGGCCGTTTACATTAGGAGTGACACTTGGGTTAGTTATTTTCTCAGTTTCTTATTGGCACTTGCAACTGCTAAGCTAAATTCTGGAGTATATTTGTTGTTGATAGCGAATATTAGTATATAAAGGAAATGTGGTTCATCCTTTTATAATGGAGAGATTTATCTTGGATTGGGCAGAAGCTGTCATGTGTACATTCCAGCAAAATTCACTAAGCATTTCATAATTGTCCGAGAATGTGAAACTAATGTGAGCGGGGACATTGGCTGGAAGTGCACCAGGCGTTTAAAGTAGAATAAACATTCTTCTTTACCGCTGAGCTTCCACCTCATATCACTGCACCAGCCATTGTATCTGTGTCCGCTATTGGATTACCCAGTGACATCTGTACGCACGTGGATTTAAGTGCTCGTAATTCTGAAAATATTTGCTCAGTGGTGGAATATTTTTTAAGCATATGTGCTCTTAAAGTGCCAGAGTTTTTAATGAGCAAATTATATGTTCTTATGTGGTAGAATGGGTAAAAATGTGTGAGAGACAGAATAGGAAGATCAGTAAAGTATAGAAGATATGTTGGATTTCTCAAGAAGCAGTCCAGCTCATTCAGTCAAAATGGAAAAAAATTTTTTTTACATCATACATACCAAAGAGATTTGTTGACTGCCATGAGTTTATAGCTCAGAAGGCCTAAAAACTTTAATGTTGGCAACACATTTATTTTCATGACAGAAGGTTCTTACTAAATTGACTTATAAAATTGAATATGATGTGATATTTTCTAGCCGTTTATTTTGTTAGTTATTTTTTTAAACTTTATTTTCCACATTTTGCATGTGGCTTCCAAGGAGAAGTCTGAGATTAAATATTTCTGTTGTGTCTTTACATTTGTTTAATTCTGTAATGACGGATAGGAAGTTCACTCGAGTTAGGCTCAGTATTCCGCTGAACTTTGTCTAACCCTCAGTGCCAACAACGGAATTAGACCCAGTGTTTTTCTCGCTCTCCGCTGGCCCTTTCATCCCTGTCCAGTGATAACACAGCCTAAATTAAAGCACCGAAGGATATTTCAAAGAAGTACACAGTGCACGAGTGTTCAGAGTCTGGGAGAGCAGACTTTAGCTAGATTAATCAAACTCCTGTAAGTTTCTTTGTTTACAGGGAAGTTTTCATGAGTGATGAATAGAGTCAGTTTTTTGGTAGCGATAGGAACCTGGCGGCTAGAGACAACATGGCCAAAAAGTTTATCCCATGACAATGCCTGCTTGCTTTTAGAGATGTTTTGGCTTTTAGAGATCCTCTTTGATTCTCTTTTATGGAAATATCAGCTTGGATAGAATTTGCCAACACTTAATTTTATTTACCATCAAGTGTATATTTTACAATTAACTGAATATTAATATACCACATCTGAAAAAATATTTTTGAAAAAATATTTTACTGTCTTTAAAGTAAAAAATAATAACAAAGAAAATGTAGTATATAAGTTTAGTATATGTTATATTTTTTTCTTAAATATTTTATATCAGTAAAAGTATTCATTATGATGAAAAAACAGATAAAAAAGCTACAATTTATTTGAAAAATAATTATAAATGAGCAAAAAATAATAAATGATAAAATAAAATAAGTGACTACAATAACTATTAATTAATGTCATTGTTACTGAATATATCACTCATTAATCAACCCTTGGTTCTTTAATTTTACTTCTCTCAGCAGGGTTCAGCAAAGACTAGGCTACACCTGTGTTTTCTCATACGCTTTTGCAAATTAAAACACAGACCCAAAAAAACAACATGGGCTCACTTGCATGACTGTCACATCTCTGGAATCAGGCCAGCAAACCCTTTTTCACTTCTAATCCAACCCCAGTGTCATCATTGAGAAAGGCAGACTCTGACTAAACCTCTTAGTCAATGCACAGACGCTCTGTTGATTCTCTTGGGTCTAGAATGTCAAACTCATTAAACATTTTATCCCCATTTCCTAACTGATTTCATCTGCTCAATGTAAATATTCTCCAATAGAAAGCCCATGGAGACTAAAGTTTACCTGTTACTTACGGTAACCTTACATATGGTTCAGAACTGCTAATTGTTTCACAAAAGAATCTATTTAAAGTATAAATATTAAAAATAAACTGATTGCCCCCCCACCTCTTTTTGCCATCTAGATTCTTTTTATATATAAACCTCGTTATTTTTTATTTTTTTTTGCAATTATAACCCTTTGCCTTAATACTTTAGCGTTAAAGCTTTAGCTTTGTTATACATTATAAAATAAACAGTCACTAACAATTAAACCAGTCATTTCAAAAAGCTTTGAGCACATTGTGTGGTCGTTTCACTTTACATTTTCACCAGGTAAATCTCTTAAATGCTTGTTTTCCCTCAGGTCCTTGCTTTTGGAGACAGTGCCTGGCTTGATTAAGTTGAATAATGAGCAGACTGCTGCTGCTGCAGAGCCCTGTAAATGTCCGGAACAGCAGTGGAGTTTCCAGGCCCTCTGTCAAGCACAGCAAGAGCAGCGAGATTCACTTCTCCAGCAGCAAAAGATGGAGATCAGGTAGACAAGCAGTTGAATTTTTCTCAAAATGATTAATATAGATCCAGTTGGTCAAAATGTAAATCCTGTAGTATATTATGCAAAATGCATGTAATATTTAGTTTATAGTTTAATTATATCTTAATAATAGGTAAATGAAAACAAATCATAATTTATGCAGAGGGTCTTTGCAAGGAATCTGAAAAATCCAGGCCCTGAAAAATATAAATATTTAATAAATATATAATTGTAATTAATTATTATAATAATAAATAAATCTTTTTGTAAAATTATTTAAAGAATAAATAATCTTTTATATATGGAATGGCAGATAAAATGTATTTTGCCTAAAATTTATATAGGCATTTAAGCCTAATTATTATTATTTTTTACATTTTGGTATGTAGAAATCTATAATTAGTTCTTTGAGCCTATTCATGCTGAAATTCCCAAAAATATTATATATCCACTTCTTTAAATACAAAAGCCCCGTCAGACACTGCTGCAGACCACCAGCAAATAAAGCAGAACACTCACCATGTTTCATGAAATGATTGGCAGACGTCTGTGTGTCCTGTGGTTCAAACTGAGGTCTCTTATGGCTTGGAGGACTTTAGAGATACCCCCCTAACCCTTCCGCCGCGTGTTCTGCACAAAGGGTCTTTTTGCACACCCGTGGGGACCGCTGCAGCCGTTTAACATCTGACCTGACCCAGTGTCAGTCCCCAGCTTTGGCAAGGTGAAGACTCTGCCATCTGACCACCATACAATGGTAAACCAAAGCCTGTGTTGATTAGAGTGACAGACCGAACTGAGGGACTCATTTAATGTCATCAAACCATGGCAATAAAATGGAATTTATGCCACTGAATCGTAAATAGGCATGTTGTGTTACTGCAAAAGCTGCATTGGTTCTTCAAACAATCTAAAAAAAGAAACTCATTCCCGGTTTTTCTCTGCGGTAATTTCAGATGGCAGTAAGTAGGGGACCTGTGTAAGGTCTAGGATTGTATTTATTTGCCTTGGCACACTTTTTACAACTTGTAATAGTGTTTGGCTTTCAGAATGTTCATTGCTGGCTGTATATGCAATTTGACATTAATTTCTTTTAATGAGGTAATCAGATGAGCCATTTTGTTATAAATCTCTGTCCTTGCACCGGATTTCAACATGTTTCGACAGTAGTTTTGTTTCCCAGTACAAATGTACATTGCGTTTGACTCTTGCAAGGCTCTTTTTATGACTCTATTCTGTATTGAAGTGTGTGTTGGAGGGGTGCGGATGCTCCCTTAACCGTGTCAGAGGATTAGAATAGCAGGGACTCTAGTGACAGAGCTGGTTTCTGATGTTGACAGCAGAGACAGGCTCAAGGGTCAGGGGCAGGAGGGGCCGAACTAGCCACGGCTAATAGAGTAATTAGAGTGGTATTGAGACACCTTTGTAGAGACTTCCTGAAAAACTTCATTATATGTCAGTTTTACATCGCGCGAGAAATTTTCTGATTTCTATTTTCTGCTAGTTTAAATCCTCCTCAAAAAGACTTTACAATAAGGTTCCATTTATTAAAATTAGTTAACATGATTTAGCAATGGAAAATAATTAATCAAGCTTTTATTCATCTAAGTTAAATGTTAATTATAACATTTACTAATACATTATTAAAATCCTTATTAAAATGTGTTAATATATAGTGGAACTGATCTAACATGAATTACTAATGAACACTACTTTTATGAATTAACATTAAGATTAATAAATACTGTAACAAATGTATTGCTTATTGTTAGTTAATGTTAGTTAATGCTTTAATGTGACCTTTTTGTAAAGTGTTACCAAGATTCTAATGAGACATTCACACATGTGCAATTTTACATTTAAAAAAATGTCATTGGAATGAAAAAGAAAATGCATGCTCTAGAGATGCGTGAGAAATTTTCTGATTTCTATTTTCTGCTAGTTTAAATCCTCCTCAAAAAGACTTTACAATAAGGTTCCATTTATTAAAATTAGTTAACATGATTTAGCAATGGAAAATAATTAATCAAGCTTTTATTCATCTAAGTTAAATGTTAATTATAACATTTACTAATACATTATTAAAATCCTTATTAAAATGTGTTAATATATAGTGGAACTGATCTAACATAAATTACTAATGAACACTACTTTTATGAATTAACATTAAGATGAATAAATACTGTAACAAATGTATTGCTTATTGTTAGTTAATGTTAGTTAATGCTTTAATGTGACCTTTTTGTAAAGTGTTACCAAGATTCTAATGAGACATTCACACATGTGCAATTTTACATTTAAAAAAATGTCATTGGAATGAAAAAGAAAATGCATGCTCTAGAGATGTGATTTTTTGTGAAGTTCTTTTAACTTGAGCGCCAAACATGTCTGTCCAGCGTGTGTTTACATAGAAAGTTTACAAGCAGTGAAGTGGAATGCAAAAATGCATTTTGTGTGAAAGGCTCCTAATATATCACATTTGTACTTTTCCCCTGCATTTCTCACACAGTTCTGCGCCCTCACAACATGACGTCCAGATTCTTGCCATTGGTCACCAGACAGACCTGTTCAGATTGGCGGTGGACCAGCGCTACGCCCATGAATACGGCGACAGCTGTGTCACAGAACATTCTACACTGGCGGCAGCTGCTAACAGTAGTTCATGTGGTTATTCTGAAGCATCTTTATCACAGGGACAAAGTCCAAAGAAGCAACTTCAGCATACAGCAGATTGGCAGAAACACAATCCACCAAATACTCAACTTTCTCCGGCTGACCTTGAGCTACGATCTGCTTACTGCATGCAGACACAAAGTGAGAAGGAACCTGTACAGGCACTGAACCTCAAAATGTATGACTCTCACACACAATATTTCTCTTAATTTTACAGCATTTAATTTCTGTTTGTAGCAAGCATCTTCCATTTTTTTCAAGGTACATTTAATTTTAGCTAAAGGTAATCAAAATAAATAATTCGGATGACATTGGACCTCTGCTGGGTCTCTCTCCAGATGTTTTAATGCAGATGAATCATCTGAGGCTTGAGTTCAGCGACATTCATTTAGTTTCTCGTGACCTTGGTGAGTCATCAGATAAAATTGTCTTTTATCACTCAGAGCGGCAGCTGTGGCGATCCAGCGATGCTGGCGGAGGAGATGCGTATTGCGGAGACATAAGGGCCTCCCAGGCTTAATTGAAAAAACTAACACAAAATCAGATCTTAATATGGTGGAAGATACCTTCATTGGGAGGCCTGAGAGGGAACGTGCTGCTATTGTTATTCAGGTGAGACTCATTTTTTAGCTCCTTCCACAAAAAAATCTCTCTGTTCACTTTGGTTTTGATATATCCCTGAAAAGGTGTTTTCCATACCTCCTTTTATGAATGCAATAAATAACTTGACTAAAATTAAATCATCTTCATTTCACCTGTTACTTCCAATTAGGGCTTGTTTTGAGTCGGTAGGTAGTGCTTTTGAAAACAGGTTATTTCTTTCACATGTAACTTCTAAGAGATATTTTCTCTCTCTCTTTGTGTTTAATGAGTCTCCAAGGACTCGAACCGAAAGCAAAAAATGATTAATCAGATTCCAACGTGTTGCTGGAGTAGGAACGCTAGGGTTCTGATCCGTTAAGTCTTTTTTTTCCTGTGGGGAATACGCAGATTTAAAGGCATCCCGGTGTTACATTTGTCTTACAAAGCCAAAGTCACCGAAAGTTCAAACTGCAGACCGCGGGGCAATTAAACAGAGGTTAACATGTTTTATCTTCCTAATGGGATAACACACAATATTTATGCTTGCATGTGATTCATGGCTGTGTGTATTGCCCCTGCAGGCTGCATGGAGGGGCTGCGTTCTGCGTAAAAAGCTGGCCCGTGCTCTAGCTGCCGCTCAGATCACAGAAAGCGATGAGGACTTAGAAGAGGTGGACATGGACGAATTCATTTTTGATGAGGTATGAGCAAATGCTTGGTGCTCCTGCCATTACGGTGAAGTCGGCAGACAGATAGCCTGGGCCGTTGCGCTGACAGTCCTTTAACTAGCGCTCATAGCCATGAGGCAGTTGGCTGTCAGCAGTGATTAGGTATTGAAAAAGAGCAGTCAATGAGCGGGAAAAAAGGGAAGGAAAATGTTGTTTCTTTTTCTTATGTCACCTGCTGTTTTCTGCCCATTTGCATCACGTTTACTCAACTTAACATTGGCTTAGCCTATGCATTACACTACGTGAGCTCATCTGTGTAGCTTATTAGGCGATTCATTATAGTGTATTATGATGTCATGTTAAATTGTTCTGCATTACTGGTCTACATCTGAAAATTCTGGAGTTTTTTGTGTGTTGGCTCTCGAATGTCTGTCTGTCACGACTTCAGGGGGGGAAAAAAAATCTGTTTTAGAGTAGATATGTTCTCAAGTGTTTGTCACACACAGGAAACTACTTCAGTGCTTTTAGCTTAATGTGATCTGGTACTTGCTTTGAAGGAATAATGAAAACATCAAGATGCACTTTATCAACTGTAAAGATCAGATGTCATTTTGAAGTTGGAATCCATGTTCAGCTCTTTGATTTAGTTTGTGTTCTGTTGTAAATAGAAAGCACTGGAGAAAGACTGGATAACCCTGCATTCCGATGCCTTACCGGCCAGAATGATGCCATTTTCGGAACAGCTGCCGTTGCCAAAGGTAACAGCCCTACGGACCCTCCTTCTGTCTGTGAGCCGGCACAATCAGAGTCTCTCTGGGTGATTAAGTGCCGAATTTATTGCCTCCAAAAACACAATTACTTTCTAGGCAGCCTCAAACTTCCTTCTCGTCAGCAGATGTCATTTTTCAGCACAGTGCTTTTTCTCCTGCGGTTTCTTTTCTTTAGAGAGAGCTGACCTTTTCTATCACGGTAGCAGCACTGTGATGTGATGCAGCTGCTGCTGTGGAGATGTAGAGATTGTTGAATGCACTTCGATGTTCTGTAACTAAGCTGCACAAATACTATCTATCTTTAAAAAAAAGAATTGAAAGTGCACGTTAAGCAAGTCTTTGTGTTAGAAACTGCATACTGATTCTATTTTTTCTTTGACTGTCTTTGTGTTTTTTAGTCTCCTCTCTGTCTTCCAATGCCTCCAAAGGCCCTGTCTGTTTTTCCACTGCAGCCGAAACACGCCTGGTCAGATAAAGAAGGTGCAGCCTGCTTGGAGCAAAGCATGTCGCCTCACCTTAGTAGCAGGTAATCATTGGCTTCATTGGCAATGCTGATCGTTACTTAAATTAACATTTTGCTCATTTCTTCTTGCATTTTCTATGGTTTTCTAAACAAATTCCCAGATCAATCCTCAAAACCCACACCCTGTCTGAGAAATCAGAAAAAATCCTCAAAGAATGGTATGTTTCTGTGCTACTTTGTGTAGCACTTCCACTTCAGTGCCACAATTTTAAATACATTTATTAGAAAAAAATGTTTTAATTCTACATTAAAAAAGAAAAAAAACTGTTTATAGACCAGTGTAGTTACTCTTGCTAACTTCTTTTTCAGGGGCATCACTAATGAGTCCACTGCCCTTCTCATGCTGAAGAGAGCCAATAAAATGAAGGGCAGGAAACAGCAGCAGAAGAGATTTATTGGTAGGCATATCTATCTATCAATCTAGCCATTGGCTAGAGGCCTGTATGTAGAGCATCTGTAATGTTATTCTGCATTGTCCCTGTTAAAGAAAAAACTAAATAAATAAATGTATCTATCTTATGAGTTATACTTAAAATCATTAAATTTTTAATTCAGTAGATCCTTTATTGGATCCTAGATCAGTGCATCTCAATCGGGGGCCAGGGGGCCTCAGCAAACTTCTTAGGAAGCCTCAAGATGACTTAAATGATTCAAAATGAGAAAAAAAACAAGCATTAAAATAATATAAAACAACTATATTTTTTGTTTTTCCCTTTTAATAACCAGGGTACCTATTGTCTGGATCTGTGAGGTAGACTAATATTAAAGGTGTGATTTCTGAGATTATGCATTTCATGAATATAAATTTTTAGGCCAAGGTATAAAATATTTTATTAGGTTGAAATTTCAAGTAAAAAAAAATTGTTAAAAAATGCTTATCCTTAATCCTTATTCAGTAAATTGCAAACAACTGGAAAGGGGCCTTTGAATATTTTTGTGGACAATGGGGGTCTTAGAGTCAAAAAGTTGAGAACCACTGTCCTGGATTCCATGTACTGTATTAGTATCTGAAAGACAGTGCAAGTACATTCCTGTCAGTAAATCTACAGTGAATTATAATACTGCATATTTAGTCAAATTAAAATCACTACCAATAAAAAGGCTCCAATCAATCAATCAATCAATCAATCAATCAATCAATCTGTACTGACACACAGAGACAAAGAAAAAAAGCTGGTTTCCTAATACATTATTTAAAAAAAAAAAAAAAAACAGTGTTGTTTGTACTGTAGTGTACAGTGTTTTCATTTTTTGGGTAAACTATCCATTTAATTAAACAATGCCCATTTCCTAAAACGTTATGCCAGCCTTCAAGCCCTTTTTATAATTTTTCCCCCTCTACATCTTTGGTAAGCAGTCGTGCCATACTAGCACAGAGCTTGTGGTTCCATGAGAAGCTAAATCTGCCATAACATCATAACATCAAGCAGCTCCACCCTGCTCCATGCCTTGTCATGTTTGATTGGCTGTCTGCAAACATTCTTCCATATAGTCCATCGTGTTTTGAGCACCAAGGGCCCACAACCAGCTTCATTACTAGGAGTTAGGAAAATATCAGTGCTCGTAATTTCAATGGGCCGTGAGTATAAGAAGAATCCCAGACACGGTAGTCCTGCTCCTGGTCTGGATCCTCCAGGGTTGGCCTGAAGCCGGCTTTGATCAAGGTCAGGAGTGCGTGACTCTAATGCCACAAATCCAATCAAGGCCCCATGAAATGAGGGCCTGTGTCAAAATCTCAGAGCCACTACTCCATGGGCTCTTTGGTCTCGTAATGGAAAGTGAAGCTTTGGTTTCTGTCAGTTTTCTGTTTGCGCTTGTCTCCTCGATGAATCCTGCATTCGTATGAGTTCATTTGTGGCTGTGTTTCTGTCTGTGTTATGTGTTCTAGACCCAAATCCACGTCTACGCCACAGTGACCAGTATGTTTCCACAGAAACTCAAAGGCAAACACATCCTACTTTCAAGGGCAACTTTAAAGGTATGGCTGAATTCAGGCATATATGCACCACAAATCAAATTAATCACTGTATAAATTAAAATATTTATATGAATTATTTGAGTCACTATATGAATCAGTTGAATCACTATACAAATCAGTTGATTCACCTATGAATCTGTTGTGGCAATATATGAATCAATTGAATCTCTGTACTGTAGGAATCAACTGATTTACTATTCAAATGAGTCACTAAAATTAAAAGAATATGTGTGTCTCAATTTGCATATTTATTCTATGCCAGTTTGTAGTATAAATTGTGGCTTTTTTTGTTTCCACACTGAAAATAGTTTCAGCATAGGAATCCATTGAATCACTATATGAATCATATTTATTCACCCTATGGATCCATTTTTCACTATATGAATAAAATGATTCACCATATGAAGTTGAATACTACACAGTACTGATCAAATGATTCACTATACGAATACATTTATTCTTCGATAAATAAACGGATTCTCCATATAAATCAGTTGATTCAACTGATTGTAATATACATGACAACAATTAATGGAGTTTGCATAATTTCCTGAATTCTAAGAGACCTGATCCATTTTCATTATTCCCCATGGGCTAAATCCATCCAGTGATTTGGGACACGCTTGGATCTACCTTGCGTGTAATACACGAAAACATACACATCGCCTGATCAGATTGAATGCACATGATGGGATTGTAAATAGAGTTGTTTGGGAGGGTGGAGAATAAACAAGATGATTGTATTTCAGGAGACTTTGTAGCGGACCTGAAGTGTGAAATTGAGTTAAGTACAGAGGAGGTAGGGGACTTAGGGTTTCCAGAATGAGAGAGAGTGCCATCTGCAGCCCTAGTGCCACCCGAGGGGGGTGGGCTTTCAGCACGATGCTACCGAGGGGGGTCGAGCGTAAGAGATAAGGGATAGATGAAGGGTCATGTTAAAGAGCAGGGCAAATAAATGGAAAGATATCCTCTTTACATCTGAACGGTTGCTTTCTTTCTTTTACTTTTTTTGCTGTTGTTCCAACTCCTCCGCCAGTCCCGTGGCGTATGTAAGCCGATACCCATTTTCAAGTGGGTTACTTCATGTCCAGCACATCCACAAAAGAGACCTCGGATAAAATAAACACGAGTGAGGCGGATATCTCGGAAAGAATCTGTCACGGCTTCGGGGGGCTAATCACCTCCAGAAGGGGGCTTGGAGCGCTCGGCTGAAATGTAAGCCCCTGCTGGGGGAGAGCAGGGGAGCGGCGGCCAGCCTGTAGCCTGAGGCTTGGGGTCGTCCCTGATGGGGTTGGGGTTGAATTGCTGGTGCCTTCCGCAGGTCAGCAGAGGGGAAGAGCAGGTAGCCTTACCCAACCCCAAAGCCAGGACACACAGTTTCATGATGCCCTGCTTATGTTGGTTTCAGCATTTTTAATCTTGAGAAATGCAATCATCTGACACTTTTTTGTCAAATGCAGCAAAGTTGCTTTGCATTAACTTGCAGGTTTTCGCTGCTCTCCTGTGTTTGATTTGCACCATGTGTCATGTATTTCCAGTCTCCTGTATCTGCTGGGTTTGGCGCTGTGTCACTTTTCAAGTAGATGATGCTTTTGGTTTAGGTGGATTCCTTTGCGAGGAAATCACAGAAGAGAGTCAGATTTTGTGGAAAATAATACTTTAGATCAGTTGAAAGAGTTGAACTGACATACAATGTCTTACTTAGGTCATATATCTAGCCATCCACTTAAAAAAATTACTAATTATTATTGGTATGCTTTTTTACATTAGTAAAATAAATAAAAATAATCAGAGAGGACTTTTAAAACATTAGTTATTTAAATTTTTTTTCCTGCACCAATGCAACCAAGGATTTATAGGTTCTCAAAATATCACATTAAGATTTATCAAATTCCTTCTGTTTCCTCAACAAATGACTAATTATTCTTTTTTTGTGTGTTTTTTGTGCACTTTGGTAAAATAAATTAAAATAATCAGAGATACATTTTTAAACATCGGTTCTTAAATAAAAAAAAAAGTTACAATAAAGCATTTTTTGCTTATCTGCACCATTGTAACCAAGGATTTAAAGGATCTCAAAATTTCACATTAAGATTTTCTAAAAAAGATTATTCCCTTTTTTTTGCACTTTAATTAAAATGATCAGAGATGATTTTTTAAAACATCAGTCCTTAAATTAAAAAAGTTAAAATAAACTTTTTTTTTCTTTACCAGTGCAACTAAGGATTTATAGGCTCTCAAAATCTCACATTAAGATTGATCATATTGCCTCCATTTCAGTGCACTTTTTGATTGCTTCAGTTTCATGTGATTGACAAGCTTCACACATACATACAAACCTTTCCATGGCATGTGTTTGTGTATGTGTGTGTGTGTGTGTGTGTGTGTGTGTGCTGACCGCTGGTTGACCGCCTGTGGTCTGCTCTCTGGAGGTGAAGGTTTGACCCAGGGTAAAGGAAAGTGGGAGACAGAATCTCACGATAAAAGACCTGACCTCCCTCTTTGAGTCTGCTTGAAGAACTCCCCAACAATCAAAGCCCCATGGGTATGTCTCATAGACACACACACACACACACTCAAGAATCCTCGACATGCACAGTGTGTATTGTGCATAGCCTATGCGTGTGTGCATGGACTGTCTTCATTGCAATGAAACAATTTAGGCATTTTGGACACCAAATTCTAGTTTAATAAGTCAGACCCAAAAAGAACTGGAAAATCTGTGAAAGCATTTTTGATAGACATAACATGAGATGGGATATAAGCATCAAAATATATATCAATTAATCTATTATATCTAAAAGATAATACATAGAGAGTATATACACAGTATGATACAGAGAGATCGTCGGTGAAAGGAGAAAAGGGTTTGCTATAAATCTGATTTAAAAAACAAAAACAAAAAAACAGATATATCAAGCAATTTGACTTAATGCCATGACTTTATATTTTACTGTACATTTTATTTCTGTAGTTTTATACACAAGTGAGTTCATTTGCTTTGCTGGAAAGCTGCTTTTTACTGGAGTAATGATGCAAAAGTTTTGCATCACAAGAATAAATTATATTTTAAATTATATTAAAATAGAAAATGGTTATTTTCAATTGTAATAATATCTTACAATATTACTGTTTTTCTGTATTTTTGCGACTCTAAAGAACTTTAAAGAATAAGAGACTTTAAAAAACAATACAAATCTTATTGACCATATATATATATATATATATATACACAGTGTATATATCAGGGCAGTTATCAGGGCAGTTGTTATCTTGGTTTTGTCAGGATTGACCTTGTGTCTTTGCTTCAGTATTGGTATTGGATTTCTGAAAATACCTGCACAGAGTGATTCCCTTAAGGACACTGAGTCACTCCTCTGAATCCACCCCCAGCAGTTCGGTTCTGTCATCCTGACCCCCGTGAAAGAGCTGATTCTCGGACTCCTGCACCGCCATAACAGCGCTACACGGCCTAATGCACTTAAGAGCCCTTCTAACAGCCATGACTCCTGGGCCCCCTAATGTCCTGAGGGTGGGATAGATGTGGGGAAGCGGGTTTGACAGCTACTGGATGCTGCATGTGTTTCTATCATATAATATCTGTGGTTAACTCCCTTAAATCTGTGTTCACTGTATAAACACACAACGTCTACCCTGCTTTTCTTGCAGTTTTGTAACTTTTCAGCAAATACTGTACTAATACTTTTCGAACTATGAACCTCTCCTAATGCACACTTTTTATGAATCACATTTTATGAACTGAGGTAACATTTTTATCATTGTTGAAATCAAATTTTAAATCTATAAAGAGATTTATGCTACAAATGAACTATTTATATACATAAATAATGTTATATGAACATGTAAGCAAGCCTAAGTACTTAAACTGCAATATTCTATTCTATTTTATTCTATTCTAATACTTATTTTACATACAGTGGCCCCAAAAGTATTTTGACACCGTCACACTTTAATATGCATGAATATTATTGTATTAGACAACATTAAAACAGCTGTCATTTATTTTAAAGAAAATTAGCACCCTCTTCAAGTAAAAGTCATTTGTAACACTTTACAATAAGGTTCATTAGTTAAACATTAGTTAATATATTAACTAACATGAACTAACCATGAGCAATACATTTGTTACTGTATTTACTAATCTACGCTAATGTTAGTAAATAAAAATACAGATGGTCCTGTTAGTTCACAGTGCATTAATTAATGTTAACAAGATTTTAATAATGTATTAGTAAATGTTAAAATTAACATTAACAAAGATTAATAAACATTATATAAGTGCAGTTCATTATTAGTTCATGTTAAATAATGTAGTTAACTAATGAACCTTATTGTAAAGTGTTACCAAGTCATTTTTTAACCAACTGGCCCAAAAGTCATTAAGTAAAGTTAGGCTAGTTCTGAGAAAGCATGATTTGTTTGCAGGGTCCTCTTGGCTGGATAATTTGTTATTGAATGCTATGAAATTCAAGCATGTTATGTGTTCTTGATTAGTGTCCAAATGTTGTGGGTCCAAATAGTTGTATTAAATGTATTCTATTTATTTGTTTATTGCATTTACTAATCTGAAGTGTATGAAAAAGCTTCAAAATCATAGCTGGTGAAAGTGCATACGTACTGTTAATGCTGGATAACTGTTCACTTTAGGACATTTCAGCAGCCTTTTTTTTCCATTTTCTTGTTCAGCCCTTAGGGAGGAGTTAATCACTTGACATTTTTAGTGGATTTTCAATTAACCCATGACAACTGTAATCCATAAACCTTGTCTGCTCTTTACTTTTTGGCAAAACCATGAAAATGACTTAAATAAATGGCTCATTAGTTGCACGTGGCCGTCAGAAGTTGTTATCAATTCATGCTAGTCTCCACCAAGAACATGTTTATTTTGAATAGGGGCTTTTTGGTGAGACGTATTGACACTGTCCATAAATCTCCCTACTTCTTACGTACTCATTTGTTTTTTCTTTTATTGCTCAGTAGGCACAAATATGCACCACAGCAGTTCCCGAAACAACTGTCATTTGCACGTCCAGTCTACCTTGCAGACTTGTTTGTTCTGCTTCTTAGATACAGTCCAAATCTTTTTTGATTAACTTGGTGATTATCAGGACTTGTCTGGCAAACAACCCTCCCTTCAAAATGCAATGTTTATTTAAATGGAAAACTCTTGTATACTTTTCTTCTTGTTTTATATCATATGCAGTTCACCAAGCAGCAAAAGAAGTTCCCAAATTACCGAAAGCAGAGGAAAAACAACCTTGCAAGGAGAGAACTTACCAGTGGCTCCACACACAAGCAGTTCATCCCGACATAGACTCCACAGGCACGGGACGGTGAGACACAGCTCTGAACACTATGCTTCTGAAAAATATACACAGATGGAAGATAAATTATTAACAGTTCATAATGGTGATCAGTTATAGTGGTCTCACATGTTGTGAATGTGCTGTGGTGTAAATCATGTTAGAGGTAATCTATTCAATGAATTTTTTAGGGATCATTTCCTCCCTGATATTCACCAGGATATTCTTAATGGTGGGAGGGTGCAGCTTGTGGTAAGAAAATTATTTTTATTATTTATTATACTTAAACCTGTATACTAACATGGCACTGTTCACTTTTTCACAAGTACTGTTTGATGCTGTGCTAATTAACTGTGAAGTCAAATTTAAAGTGTCTCATGCAAATTAAATACTTTGAAAACGTGCTAACAAATGCTGCTGTTTTTAGCTTTGTAAGGACTTGTTTATAGGAGAGTGAATTTATGCATGTTCATGTGTGTGAGTGGTTGGCTATACTTTATTGTATCTTTTTTTTTTTAGGCCGTAGGGGACAGAGACGGTGTAGATTCGGGAGCGAGATATTGGGCTGACTCCACTAGTGTCTCTCCACCTCTTAAAAAGCATACTCCGCCTCGAAGATACTCAGCTGAAAACAGAAGTGAGTCTTTTACTTAAGGGCATTTCACTAAAATGCATACTATCAAAATAAAATAACATAGAATAAATAATAAATATAAATACGAAAATATAAAATAAAAACTTGCTGTTTTTCTTCTATATGCAGGTAAAATGTTTGGTATAATTACAGTTTTTTTTAATGTTGATTGATTTCTAAAGAATTGTATGACACTGAAGACTGGAGTAATGCCTGCTGAAAATTCAGCTGTGTATCAGAAATAAATTGCATTGTTAAATATATTAAAATCGAAAACAGTTATTTTAAAATGTAATAATATTTCACAACATTACTATTTTTACTGTATATTTGATCAAATGAATGCTGCCTTAAAGGAGCATAAAGGACTTCTTCTCACAAACATTAAAAAAATTTACTTATTCCAAACATTGACCATATTTCACTGATAAAATAATAGTTATAAAGTATGCAAAAGTCCCATTAACATTAGAAACATCTGTGCCTGTATTGTTGATAATATCACACAAGCAAAAAAGCATGTTTTTTGAAAGCAGTCAAACTCCTACTTCGGTTATGAATACATAGAGCAAACTGTTGGATACATTTATTTTTACTATATCTCTTTTTCGGCGCCAGCTTTCAGGTTCTACTCAGAGCATCATCTCTGTATGATTTATTTCAGTAATATTTTATGAAATGTTAAGGGATGGGATTAATTAAGGAAGAATTTTAAAACACTGCAGACTTCACACAATGATGTGAAGTTAAATCATGCCGGTCATGTGCCAAATCAAATACTGCACGCAGAGTGCAGTGGGTGTGGCATGAAGCACATGATGGAAACTGACGTGACTGTACACATCATCTGGCTCACTTGATAACCCATTGCAACATCACACAAATCTGATTTCACACAGTTGAAAACCACTATATATGTAAAAATTATTTTGATGCTTCTGGTAAATGCAGGTATGCTTGAGAATATATATTTATATATGCATGTGTATAATTGCCTTAGCAGACATGTCAGGGTCGATAAAGGGACAGGGGGGAATAATCTCTCTTTCAGCAGGAAATTGACAGCGAGAGACCTTTGACAGCTCCCTGATTAAGTGCGAGCTCTGTCTCACACACTATGCCACTGAGGACTCACCCTGACAAAGATCCCACTGACTGACACAAGCAGGGCTCAGCGCATTTAACACAGTCACGTCAGACTGTGAAGGCTTTTCACTGTCTGTCCTAATGAAGCTAAATTGGATTCTGATGATGATTTGAAAATGAAATCCACGAGGATGCTGACAGCCTGACTGACTGAATGACTGACTGATTGGCTGTCTGAATGATGGACTGAATCAAGCCTTTTACATAGAAGTATTTATAGGTAATTTATTGGAGAGAGTTTAACAGTATGAAGGCTGCAGATCAAAGAGAACTGAAATGAAAGATTTATTTACAGATAATTCACTTTACAGTTTACATACAAAACTATTCCTCTATAATACACAAATATCAATACTCATTTTCTGAAAGGAATGTTTTATTCCGATTGTGTATTAGGCTGTTTATCGGCCAACGTAAAACAAATTTTCCCAGCTCCTCATAGGCCTCTTGTCATTTGAATTAAATCATCGTGAGTCATTAGGTCATGAGCACAAAGTTGACATGCTTAGTACTATGTTCAATTACAGTAAGGACTCTATAAATACTACTTAGGTTTAATGCAACAAGATACCCTCTACTTACTGGGGCCGAGCCATAAAGAACAGTTTAGGGAGCCATAAACTTTTTCGTTATGTGTAGAGGAAGTCTCCCGGTGCCTCTTTCAAAGGTAATAGGAGCAAAATGGCTAAAAACAATTTGTTTGGTCACAGCGGTTAAGTGAGCGTGTGGCCATTTTATTAAATATCGGCCCACAGAACTCGGGCAACAACATGTGTCTCTTTGAATATAAACATCTAGGGTTTGAAGTGCAATTAATACCCATCGAGGGCAGACGTCTATTTTTTTCCACTTTAACTAGCAAAGGCAGTGAACAAATTAAGACAAATGTAGTAAAAACAAAAATGAGTGTTAGCTAAACAATTACTACATTGATCTTTGAAATAAAACTGAGTGATAATTTTTTTTTAATACAGAAACATTGTGTTTTAGAATTATGTGCAGTAAGATGAGTGGTGCACGGTAGCCTCACAAATCGATGAAGTTTTCCCTGACGTTTTATTTTACAGTGGATGACTTGAGCACGGCCGTGGGTTCTACACGTGGAACGCATCAACTACAGAAAAAAGCTTGCTTTGTTCTATGTGTTTGAAAGAACTGTGCTTGTTGGAAACTCAATAAATCTCAGTCAAAGTCATATAAGGTAATTGAAGGTGTATTTTTATAAAATTACCTTTGTCTTCACAGAAACAGAAATGCCATCACCCACAAGAGTAAATTCAGCTCCGAATCGAAATGAACGCATCTCATTCCGGGATAACCCAGTGCGACACAGCGGAGGCTGGGGTGGAGGAAAGAAGAGAACCAAATTGAACAAGTAAAAAGATAACTACATCAGCTTGTGTTTGTTGGACTGAGATAATATTGATTCAGTTTGTTCTTTTGTTTTCGCCCTTCGTATTTGCGAATGTGTATATATTCAGAATGTGATGGATGTCTTGTTGATGTAAGCCCTTAACAAGACTTACAATGCACATTTGATCTCCGCTGAAATTCCTTGCAGCTGCTGTTTTTACTAAAATCCAGCTTCCTCTCCTGCAAATGAATTAGAAGCAATGGATGAGATATAGCCCAAATATCTGCAGGCAGTCACAGGATACGTATTGCTTTCAAGTATCACTTCATTTAACATGAGCACTGCAAGCCATGGACTGGGTGGAAACCATTTACAAATGACATGCTTAATATGCAGACAATGACAGGCAATAGAAACCAGCTCGTTCCTGTTTTAATTTACTTTAGGGTTTCTTTCTTTTTTTTATACTGGGAATTTGTGTTGTTCTTAAAGCTAAAAATAAGACGATGCACATTTTTACTTTTTAAATTTAACTTTGCATGGCTGTCAACATCTCTTCTGTGAGACGCGAGTGCAGCAGTCATATTTGTCCGTCTAGAAAATGCGCTGAATATGCGTTCTGTGTGAATGGCTTGGTTTCGGTTTTGAACCTAATCAAGATCTTCTAAGCCAGGGATCCTCAAATCTGGCCCACGGGATCCACTTTCCTGCAGAGTGTAGCTCTAACCCTAATCAAACACACCTGAGCATGCTAATCAATGTCTTCAGGATCATTAGAAAAACACAGGTAGGTGAGTTTGAGTAGGGTTGGAGCTAAACTCTGTAGCGCATTGGCCCTCCAGGGCAAGATTTGAGGAACCCTGTTCTAGGCGTTGAGCTACTATATTTCTCTAATATTTTGAATGAATAACGCAGCAACTGCGCGTCTTGTGGGCTAGACTAACAAAACATTAAACTACAACATCACTTACATCATCATCACCGCATCTCGTGCTCCACTGATGATGCTCCCTAACGCGCATCTAAGATTGGATTATACTATTTTTGCATTCAAATGCAAATGTTTTATTTTAAATTCGACTAATATTCATTCTTTACTCACAATCTCCTCATCACAGGCAGGCCCATCACTCATGTTTGTGTTTGTGTGTGCTGGTTATGTACACTCATAGCACGTGCCTATATCGTACACTATATCGAACATTTTTTATATCGTTATCGAAGAAGGTGTACCATCGATACTGTTTTATCGCCCAGGCCTAAGGATATCCTTGTTTGTGTATTTTAATTTGGATATCAAAAAGCTGAGTGTTCAGAAACAGTGGTTGGAAAATAACTTCCTGACACCAGCTTGGAGCTAATTTTTATGCCTATAGAAATGCTAAAATAAATCTTGAAAAGGGATGTCTTATTAGTGGGAGTTTTGGCATTGTGTTTGGGCAAACGGCCCATAGGTCTCCTACTTAATCCAGAGACACTGGCTGACTGCTGTGGTATTATCTGGTTGAATTATGTACACATAAATACATTTAATACTGTTACACTTAGATATTCTACTGACTATAAGAAACTTTGCAACTACAGGTGTGTGTGTATATATATATATATATATATATGTGTGTGTGTGTGTGTGTGTGTGAGGAATAACTGATGATGGGCAGTTGAACTATGAGAAAATAATGCACACCGGAGGTGGTGATGCGGCTATACGACGCAAAGCGTCACCACACCTCACGTCGTTGTTGAGGTGAAGTATTTCAAGATATTTGTCCAATTTTTTGTCCTCAAAACGTTCTTGTGTGTAGGATTAATAGGATTAATTCATTTCTGTGCACGTGTATGTTCCGTGTGTGCGAGTGTGTCAGTACTATATGTGTGTGTGTTTGTATGAGAGAGAGTGGGAGAAATTATGCGCTTTCTCTACATAATAAAATTTAATTTTGTGGCCAAAACATGGAAATAATTCGTCATTTTATTAGTGGGAGTTTTGGCATTGTGTTTGGGCAAACGGCCCATAGGTCTCCTACTTAATCCAGAGACACTGGCTGACTGCTGTGGTATTATCTGGTTGAATTATGTACACATAAATACATTTAATACTGTTACACTTAGATATTCTACTGACTATAAGAAACTTTGCAACTACAGGTGTGTGTGTATATATATATATATATATATATGTGTGTGTGTGTGTGTGTGTGTGAGGAATAACTGATGATGGGCAGTTGAACTATGAGAAAATAATGCACACCGGAGGTGGTGATGCGGCTATACGACGCAAAGCGTCACCACACCTCACGTCGTTGTTGAGGTGAAGTATTTCAAGATATTTGTCCAATTTTTTGTCCTCAAAACGTTCTTGTGTGTAGGATTAATAGGATTAATTCATTTCTGTGCACGTGTATGTTTCCGTGTGTGCGAGTGTGTCAGTACTATATGTGTGTGTGTTTGTATGAGAGAGAGTGGGAGAAATTATGCGCTTTCTCTACATAATAAAATGTAATTTTGTGGCCAAAACATGGAAATAATTCGTCATTTTTATCCTATTGTATCTTATTTATTAGCTTGGTCAGTGTCGTTGTGGGTTTTGGTTCTTTTGCTGTTGTAGGCTGTAAGAACCTTTGAAATAACTGAGGTCATGAGGTCAGGACCTGCCTGGAACTACTTTAGCCAAGCGTTTCCCTGAAAATAATTGCACACCTTAGAACGTTCGTCAACCAATCAGATTCAAACATTCAACAGCCCCGTATTGTGTATATGTGTGCATATATATATATATATATATATACACAGTAAATATATATTGTAGAGCGTTCCTGAGGGGAAAAAGGAGAACAGACACTAGCAAGTGAGTTCAACCCGGAGGGTGTATTTATTTTCAAGTGAGCAAACACAAGGAAATTGGCCAGGGGATGCTTGACTGTACTCCTCCGGTCTGCAACTAGTGAAGTAGTGCTCCTTTTGGGTGTTCCCAGTGAGAGTGTGTTTGTGGCCCAGGTGAGAGTGGGTAAAAGTATTCTGAGCAGGCAGTAATCAGTCTGTGTAGCGATCTGCCTGTGGAGGATCATAAGACCAAGTCCTTTCAGTCACTCTCTGGCAAAGAAACAAAAGCACAAGGGTTAGCTTCAGTCAAGAGAAGAATCTCTACCTCTTCTGTTTCCACTAGGGTTTAAATCCTTGTCTTGGAGATTGACTGATCAGCTGGGCTTGGTGATTGCTCCTCAGCTGGTTTGTGTGTGTTACCAGGGGCAACACATGATGAGCTGCTGGCTGCCGCCACTATATAAATATAAATATATATATATATATATATATATGTGTATGTATATGTGTGTGTGCGTGTTTGTGTGTGTGTATTCTCATTTGTTCTGACATGCACTGTGAGCTGTAAGGTCTTATATAGACAGGTGTGTGGCTTTCCTTATCAAGTCCAATCAGTATAATCAAACACAGCTGGACTCGAATGAAGGTGTAGAACCATCTCAAGGCTGATCAGAAGAAATGGACAGCCCCTGAGTTAAATATATGAGTGTCACAGCAAAGGGTCTGAATACTTAGGACCATGTGATATTTCAGTTTTTCTTTTTTAATAAATCTGCAAAAATGTCAAAAATTCTCTGTTTTTCTGTCAATATGGGGTGCTGTGTGTACATTAATGAGGAAAAAAAATTAACTTAAATGATTTTAGCAAATGGCTGCAATTTAACAAAGAGTGAAAAATTTAAGGGGGTCTGAATACTTTCCGTACCCACTGTATATATATATACAAAGCTGTCACTGGGGCAGTACTGTAAGGTACAAAAGGTAAAGTTTGAAAGGATACTGCCTCAGTGACAGTTTTGTACCTTTTTTTCCTGAGAGTGTAGAATAGATAAAGTGTATAGTTGGATAGACAGACAGACTATGACTGCAAAAAGGTTACAGTGGAACTCCAAAGACAGTACATTTCCAAGTTTCCACTTTTGCTGAATCTCAGAATAACAGACTGAATCCGCAGACTGATGCCAGCAGGTAATTCATGCCAGTTGTTACCCACAGAAAAAATAGGAAAACCGTGAGAGATGATTTTTTCAACTTCCAGCGAGAGCAGATCTGAATGGGCTTAGTAAATCCCTTCAGAGTTATATAAAACCTATTGGTTTGTTTGAGTTTCTAATAGACTACGTTGTATTTAACTGCTCAGGAACACATTATAGGGAAAATAAATACTCACTGAATAATCCTTCACACTAAAGTGAAGAGGCCTTTCGAACCAAATTTGACTTTGCAAGCTCAATGCATCTGGCATGATTTGAGCAGCTCAATCGCAGTAGCTGGAAGAAGTGGCTGTGGCCAAACCGTTTATTATCATTTTAATTACTTAAGTGACTGCAAAGGCGTATGCACACAAACCCAGCTGACACGCTCGTACTGACCTCTGACTTTCACCAGAGATTCATTCAGTTCATCGTATACATAAGAGAGATAGAGAGAAACAGAGAGAGGCAATAAACAATGGCAAACATGTCAGTGGCCTGAAAGCCTAATCTGGCCTGTACAAAACCATTAATATGATTTAAGAATGTACCTTACACTAACATCTGTATGTTCCAGTTTGACAAAGCTCAGATTAATAAGATCCCTCAGTCATTTGTACTACATGTTATATATTATATATAATTCTATTTTTTATCATTTCAAGGACATGCAGGGGTC
This sequence comes from Sinocyclocheilus grahami, assembly GCF_001515645.1. Taxonomy (NCBI): domain Eukaryota; kingdom Metazoa; phylum Chordata; class Actinopteri; order Cypriniformes; family Cyprinidae; genus Sinocyclocheilus; species Sinocyclocheilus grahami. The sequence goes on along the minus strand of NW_015505234.1, from coordinate 3,879,440 downwards.
CTTCCATACAAATTATAGCTGACATTATGGATATTTTGATTGCACTTTATTTTACAGTATGTGCACTTACCTGTACTTACATAAGGTACGTGTATAAGGTTACGTTAGGTTAGGTTCAGGGTTAGCAGTTATTGTAATTACTGTGGCAAGTACATAGGATGTACATGCGAAACAGGACTGTAATAAAAAGTGCTATTGATACTTTTATGTGATTTAGTCTTTATATAAAGTTAACACATGTGAATTAATAATTTTAATTTAAAGATTTACAAGTCCAAAATGCCTGCATGCTTGCAAAATCGAAAATAATAAACAACGATAAAATGAATAAATAAATAATAAAGACTCAAATTGGAGAATGTTTGCTCTGTGATGTGTAAATGTTTCAAATATCTTAATAGCTTTAATGTTTTGATTTAAGCTTTAATTTATTTGATTTTGCATTATTGCAAGCATTTATGCACTTAACCAGTGAAATTAGGCTGTAACTCACAGCATCTTCTGCACTGTCATGTGCTTTACTTTTAATGTGCAGACAAAATTTCAACAAACCACACAGAATTTCTCACATTTTCCCCTCAGCAAGGGGTCCAAATAGGTCATTTCAGAGCCTTGATAAAACCCCCCCTGCTACTTAAGAGCACCCCTATTTATTTTCATTTTTTTCTCTCGGAGTGGCACCATCAAACCCCAAGCATTGTAAGTGACCCTTAGATATGTCTAGCCTGGCAGGTGGTAAGGTTTGCTGGTCTCCTCTCTGATCTCTTACACACTCTTTAGAGTGAGGGTGGTATCAGATGACGCCTTTCCTGTTTGAAATACAGACATTCAGGTGGTCGCAAAATCATTTTGGTGCCGAACTTTGCAAACTCGCATGCAAAAATCGGCCTCATGCTCACTGTGCGTGTCTATAATACAGTTGCTGTCGGGAGTGTGGAAAGCTCTACGTTGTTTGCGTTATCGGTGGATTTTGCGTCAACTGAACGAAATAATTGATAAACGTAGCAGAATAAATTGCGCTATAAAAGGCTATATTACGCGTGTTATTACCATGTCAGCGTTTTTCTTAGGTTCTACAAGATATTTTCCACAAAATCTCTATATACTTGTAACTTGATAATGTTTAACACTCAGTTAAGGCATATTTGTGATCAATTATCTTGAACTTAGAGAGGGTATAGCTTTTAATAAGTGTGACAAAGTGATAGCTTTTATTTTATTTTTATTTAGGTCATAGTAATAGGATTTCTTTGCATTTATATGAATGTGTCCGGTCATCATCGCCGTGATATTATTCGTCTCATGACACCTGCAAACACAGGCTTGTCGTGCCAGTGTGGTGGGTTAAATAATATAGCGTATTCATTACAAAGTAACGTCAACTTGATAAATAATGACTAGCCTATATATTTACATTTTTGAGAAAAAAAGTTAAAAGTCTAAAAGAACAGATTGTAAATGCATTTTTTTTAGATATTTTCCACAAAATCTCTATATACTTGTAACTTGATAATGTTTAACACTCAGTTAAGGCATATTTGTGATCAATTATCTTGAACTTAGAGAGGGTATAGCTTTTAATAAGTGTGACAAAGTGATAGCTTTTATTTTATTTTTATTTAGGTCATAGTAATAGGATTTCTTTGCATTTATATGAATGTGTCCGGTCATCATGGCCGTGATATTATTCGTCTCATGAGACCTGCAAACACAGGCTTGTCGTGCCAGTGTGGTGGGTTAAATAATATAGCGTATTCATTACAAAGTAACGTCAACTTGATAAATAATGACTAGCCTATATATTTACATTTTTGAGAAAAAAAGTTAAAAGTCTAAAAGAACAGATTGTAAATACATTTTTTTTAAAAGACAATACATGTTTTACTGGATTGTAATACTGGTTCGTTTGATAAAAGTAAAAGTGTGCTGTACTACTTTATTATTTTATTGAAAATGTATATATTTATGTACTTACGTATATGTATATATTTATTTAAGGCAATATGCATACTTTAAAAACATTAAGACTATTTAAGTAAAATGTATAAATCAATTCATAATCATAATTCTAATAATCGATCAAATAAGATATTTAAATAACATTATGACATATACCGAATTAAATGAAAAGTAGCCTAAATGTGTTTATCACCATCCCAAGTGCCGTCCCTAATGCGTTTCTGGAAACCGCAGCTAACCTTTTTTTGTATATACCGTAAATTAAAATAAATAAATAAAATAAGCTAAAAAACTAAAAGTTACGTATGATTCCCCGTTATGAATAAAAAAGCAGTTAAAATAAATATGAAAAATTACGTCGGAACAAATGTGTTATTTTCCAAGTTAAGTAGCTAAATACTATTTGCAGTAATAGTAATCAAATACAGTTTTTCTAAAAACGTTTGCTATCTTTGATAGAAAGTGTTGATGTTTTTTCAAGTCATCCTGATGTTACATTTATTAATAACTTTAACTTTGCATAGGTAAAGTTATTCAAAGGTAAAGAAAAATCTGTTAACGTAAAGATTTACTTTATAGCCTACTCTAAATGTTCTTTGAACAATCACCAACTTTATGTTTACTGAAATACTTAATATTGTTTATGCTACACGGTTTAACGCTTTAATTAGCGCGCAGTGTCTACTTCAATCGGATTGATCAGTTAAATAATCATTAGGGATATCCAAACACCCTGAAAGCGAAAGCAAGTGTAATTGTTTCATCTCGGGTAATCACAGAGTTTCATAAATCTTCGAGCTTGTGCGTGGGTGGAGTTTCAGCTTCTCCATATTCAGAAGTTGGGTGGCTGCTTGAAGCTCGCGCTCTTTGCCGTATAAAGAGAGGCCCTCGGTCTCTTTAAGACAAGACAAATTAACGACTTGTACAAATAATTGGCCGCATTGCTTCATTTTTGACATCACTAAAACATTTATGGTGTCCACTGACGCGCTTCATGCTTGAGACGAGGCCAGAGGATCGTGATGGAGTACTTGAGCGACAGGTTCTCCTTGAAAAGTCAAGCGATTAAAGGCAGCGATTACTACATGGACCAAGTCATGGAGACTTTAGACAATGTGCAGTACTACAACAAGACATCACCTAAATGCGTCCAGGCCTTCTCGATGCAGAGCAATGATCAACACACCACCATGGACAGATCGTCTCCGTGTGACAACCAAAACAGTAAGTCTGACTTAAAAAAAAAAACCTTTTTGCATAATATTGAAAGATTCTTTAGTTTTTTTATACAACACATTAGTTCAATAAAAAAGTTGTTATATATGTTCTCGAATGAAGTTCTTAAAAGTTTCTTCAGGTCAAAGTCTAGAGTCTAGGTTTTTTGAAGTACCGATATATGTGGCTTTCTAAAGTAAAAAACAATAAAAAAGTACTTTGTGCAAGTCAGAATGTTCTCCTGGCATCAATCTATAAAAGCTATATTAATAACCTCTATGTTTATATGTAAAACAAAAGATATTACATTATAGAAGCTATTGGCCAGCTTTGCATTTCCGACGAGAAATGTTTTTAGCTGTTGTAGCTTACTCATTAGTACTTTTATGATGAAATAACTTGTAAGAATTCAATTTGAGAAGTGCATATTGCAGATTTAACCAATATTTAAATGTAAGATTTTTTTTTTTAAAGTTACATTTTCAATATTTTTTGAATAGTCCACCCCCCACAATTAAATTTTTTTTAACAACTAAAAAAGATTACGTTTTCAAAAGCTGTGAAAGAGAAAAGAAGAGCTGAAAAAATGCTTTGCATATTTTCACGGAATTCCCTTTGTCTAATCTTTCATCATTTTAAACTTCTTAGCAATGTTTCTAAAAGAAGATTTAAAAAAGGGCAATCTTATGTACCTGCTAATTAGTTGGTAACGTTTCATTAAAAAGTCATTCGTAAACATAATGCTGCAAATAAGTTATTTATGTACATTTGAACATTTTTACCTCATTGTACGTGGACTACATGGGCGAATACGACATAGGCCTATTCAATATATTTCATATATTCAATATACACTTTCTTTTCATTATAAAGTTAGGCCGTTGTCCGTTGACGTATGTCCAGGAGCCTTTTCTTATTTTTATGTATATTTATGGTCTTTCTTAAGTTTTTCCTTTTTTTTTCTTTTAGTACCTTTTGAAATGATCATACGATGTAACATTAAAAAAAACTACTCCGTGCGGTTTCTTATGAGCAAATTATTCAGTGTTTAAAAATGTTTTAGATGTAGTTTACGTGCTGCATAGGGCGCTGCTGAAACTGTGTGTCATTTTATGTCAACTACCCATATTTTAATAATAATCAGGCGTGAATTACTGCGCTCCTAAAACTGAGGACAGCAGCCTGCACGCGATGGAGAACTGCTGCAGTATCAGAGTCTCACCGGCCGCAGCCGCAGCCGCAGCCGCAGCCGCAGCCGGACCGTACGTGGACTACATGGGCGAATACGACATAGGCCTATTCAATATATTTCATATATTCAATATACACTTTCTTTTCATTATAAAGTTAGGCCGTTGTCCGTTGACGTATGTCCAGGAGCCTTTTCTTATTTTTATGTATATTTATGGTCTTTCTTAAGTTTTTCCTTTTTTTTTCTTTTAGTACCTTTTGAAATGATCATACGATGTAACATTAAAAAAAACTACTCCGTGCGGTTTCTTATGAGCAAATTATTCAGTGTTTAAAAATGTTTTAGATGTAGTTTACGTGCTGCATAGGGCGCTGCTGAAACTGTGTGTCATTTTATGTCAACTACCCATATTTTAATAATAATCAGGCGTGAATTACTGCGCTCCTAAAACTGAGGACAGCAGCCTGCACGCGATGGAGAACTGCTGCAGTATCAGAGTCTCACCGGCCGCAGCCGCAGCCGGACCAGACAAAACTGACCTGGACGACATCGGAGAAAAATGCGACAGCAACGTGTCGAGCAGCAAGAAGAGACGCCATCGCACGACCTTCACGAGCGCTCAACTAGAGGAACTGGAGAAAGTCTTCCAGAAAACCCATTACCCAGATGTGTATGTGAGAGAACAGCTGGCCATGAGAACAGAGCTCACGGAGGCCAGAGTTCAGGTAACTGCTCACTTTCATTTGTGATCATTCTCTAAAATTCGCTCTAAGTGTTTTTTTTTGGGAGACTTTTATATAATCTCTCAATGTTCAATTTAGGCCTGTCTGAGAATAACATCATTATATTTGAGAAAAAGCCCGAGTTTTCACTTAAAATTGAGTCCTCCTGCATGCATTCCTAAGCATAAAAAAATATATAATGAAAACAACTTAAATTTCTTCCTTAAGTTAAAATGAAAGTGGTGCTAAAGATGCAGTACAACCTGCACTTCATTGCGCTTTTTCAACCATTTTAAATCTTATTAACAAAATCAGGTTTAACCTATGAAAACTCATTAAAAATATAAATGAATGGATGTAAAGATGTTTTTATCATGGCAACGTTTTACATGGCATTTATTAGTTATGGATCTGTATTTGTTTGCAACAGATAAAATTAGTAACCCTCCCTGTCAGAATTGATGAACTTAATGTCACAGCCCTGTAATTAATTATGGCTTGACATTTACATAGAGTCTCACCGGCCGCAGCCGCAGCCGGACCAGACAAAACTGACCTGGACGACATCGGAGAAAAATGCGACAGCAACGTGTCGAGCAGCAAGAAGAGACGCCATCGCACGACCTTCACGAGCGCTCAACTAGAGGAACTGGAGAAAGTCTTCCAGAAAACCCATTACCCAGATGTGTATGTGAGAGAACAGCTGGCCATGAGAACAGAGCTCACGGAGGCCAGAGTTCAGGTAACTGCTCACTTTCATTTGTGATCATTCTCTAAAATTCGCTCTAAGTGTTTTTTTTTGGGAGACTTTTATATAATCTCTCAATGTTCAATTTAGGCCTGTCTGAGAATAACATCATTATATTTGAGAAAAAGCCCGAGTTTTCACTTAAAATTGAGTCCTCCTGCATGCATTCCTAAGCATAAAAAAATATATAATGAAAACAACTTAAATTTCTTCCTTAAGTTAAAATGAAAGTGGTGCTAAAGATGCAGTACAACCTGCACTTCATTGCGCTTTTTCAACCATTTTAAATCTTATTAACAAAATCAGGTTTAACCTATGAAAACTCATTAAAAATATAAATGAATGGATGTAAAGATGTTTTTATCATGGCAACGTTTTACATGGCATTTATTAGTTATGAATCTGTATTTGTTTGCAACAGATAAAATTAGTAACCCTCCCTGTCAGAATTGATGAACTTAATGTCACAGCCCTGTAATTAATTATGGCTTGACATTATCTTGGGCCATGTGAACTCTGAACTTGTTCTAATAGTGCTGATCTGAACAGTTTTTTTTTGCCAAATACCAATACAGCCAGTTACTTTCATGAATTGGTTTTTATTTTAATTTTTATTGGAACAACAAAGATATCAGCCGTGAACCGTGATTATAACCTGTTCAAAAATTCAGGAAAAGTTTCCTGTCCTTTCAAAAATAATTTAATTAGGAAACCTCTGAATTAAACAATGATTGTTCTTTGTCTTAGCATCTCTTGTTGTTGTGAATATGAAGGGCACAGAACTCAACAGTATTATACTCTCATGACTTTCACAGAGATGTTATGGCCGACATACTAACACTATGTCTGTGTGCTTTGCAGCAAAGCTGTTTAATGCTCTGTAGCTGTGTGCCACATGCCACATGCAGAGGAGCACTTTTTTATTTTATGGTAATAAAAGTTAATTAAAATTATAGTTAATGTTTCTAATTTTTTCATTCTCTTAGCTCCTTTGTTTTAATATATTTTAAAATGTAACTTACTTCTGTGATGGTAAAGCTAAATATTAATGTCGTTCAGCCTTGAGTGTCACATGACCTCTCAGAAATAATTCCGATATCTTTCAGAAAGTTCAAAAGAACAGCATTAATTTGGAAGTTTTTTTTGGTAAAATGTCTTTCAAAAAAAAAAAAAATGGCAATAGGCTTTTTTTTAATTACAGTTATGATCTTATATCCAATGTTTTTGAGTAAATCAACAAAATAAGCGGTGTTTAAAAATATTCTGGTTTAGTATTGGCCCTTTTTCAGCTCCTCTGCTGACACCTAACCTACATATTTCTCCTTTTGAGACAAAACACAACTTTATCAAGTTACTCAACTGTTGGGAGTAACAGTAAACTCAGAAAATTCAGTAAATTTACTGTTCTGTTGTTTTTCATCTACAATTTTGTAAGGAGCACTAAGTAAGTAGGTGTTTTAGACTGTGTATACATTTTGTATAAACCCAGTAAATATCAGTATTTATTGAAAAATAAAACCGGGATGCATAGTTTAAAAAATGAAGCCATTAGAAACCATTAGCCATTTGAGTGTTACATATGTTTATGTAATGAGTTTTAAAATGAGCTTAAAAGCATCTAATAAGAATTGAAGTTTTTTAAATGTTATTTTATGACTTACTTGATACAAGCTTTTATGTTACTTAAGTTCTTAGTATTTTGTATTGACTGTTGTTACAGTGTAATCTCTGTATCAATCTCTTGGTCACTGGTCCATCATTTTTATGGATCCACAGCTTCACTGTAAGACTGATGGTGCAGCACATGTGAGGCAGAAGATCCCACCACACTATGGTGCAGATGAGATCCATCAGCAGGGCGAATGGGTTTGACCCTCTGGGGTGAGCCACGCTCATTAATAAAGACCCTCGCACGCTTGGGGGAGTGAGACATGTGAAAGAGACGGATCTCTCTGCAGTCCAACACTCCAGACCTGCAACTGGGTGGAAAAAAAAAATTTAATTTACAAAATGAAAAATTCATTCAAATTAAAAAAAATGTACCTGCACGTTAAATATTTCCTTTTGGATTTTTCTTTAAAATAAAATGCAGACAGATTTCCATTATTGTGATTAGGTGGTACTGAAAAATTACTTGGTCGTATTTACATTTGCGCTCATAGTTTAGTAGTATAAAATCACTGAAAGGATGCTTTGTAACTCACTAACCATCATAAAGTACACACAGCGAATAGAAAAAATCTGGCTTGTACACAGCATAGTACATGAATTTCGTGAAAGACATGTCTAAGATAAGCTGGCAAGTGCAACAGCAAAAACAAAAACAAGACTCGCAGGACTTTGTGTGGAATGTGATGGGATGCCTCTTGTCTGACAATTTACGTCCTGATTATGAATGGCTCTCCTCCAGACGATTCCTTGATGGACATTTTTGGCCCTACTCTGCATTCAAGCACAATGTGGTCTTTAGAATTACGGCACACAAGTAAACACATTTAGTATGTATTTCTTGTGGATGCCTTATTCCGTCCTCTCTACCCACACGTCCAACTGGTGCTGTACCAAAGGAAATAGCACTCGTCAGACATTTCGCGTCACTGTTAGATGTAATCTGTAATTTTTATTTTTGATTTATATTTTAAGGTATCGGAGGCACTTCAATTCCAATGGTCAAATCTTGCAATTCAGTGCAATCATTCACTCTGGGCAATAATCATGAAATCCATCAGAGTACAAAGATTGGAAAATGAACAAATTCACAAAAATAAAAACAAAAATTCAATATTCCCACCATTATTGCACTAAAAAGAGATTAAATTCATTAAACACACACTGACCTTTTGTGTTCCATATGGGGTAAGTCACAATGAAACTATTCATTAAACAGCCTATTGTATATTAACAGTAAGGCAATTATGAAACACAAAACTAAATGAAACCGCAGAAATTTGAAAAGTAGTCAAATGTAACATTGTAATTTTAGAAATGTTATGGTCCTGAGAACAAAGCTGAACTTTTGCCTAAATGAATGTCAGTGTGGTTTTATTGTTCACTTGTTTACCCAACAGCAATTGCATAAATATAATATTGTACACTACAGTTCAAAAGATTTTGGGTCAGTAAGATATTTAATTCAATACGTTTACTCAGCAAGGATGCATTAAATTGATCAAAAGTGACACTAATGTTACAACAGATTTCCATTTCAAATTTATATTAAGCAGCTCATCTGTTTTCAATATTGATAAGAAATGTTTCTTAAGCACCAAATCAGCATATTAAAATGATTTCTGAAAGATCATGTGACACTGGAGTAATGGCTTTGCCATCACAGAAATAAATTAGATTTTAAAATATATGTAAATAGAAAGCAGTAATTTTAAATTCTAATAATATTTCACAATATAATTGTATTTTTGATCAAATAAATGAAGCTTTAATGAGCTTTTGAACAGTAGTGGAATTTCAAGTATTACAGGGCCCTGAAATACAGAGAATGTGTGTGGGTTAGTTTGAGAAAAAGGAAAATAAATGTCTAAAATTGCGTTATATTGTTAGATGATGACGTTTTTTTTTTGTCATATTCTCTGCTTATCTTCAATATATAGCATATGACATTATAATATTATTTTACATATATTAACACAATAGACCTGTCTCTAACAATTGTCAGAAACAATATACAAACAATGAGCTCATAAAGCAAACAACAGCATTAACATGGATCACTGCAAAATTCTTGTCTTTACGATGACTTAATATGAATCATCACAAGACACAAAAGAAAACATGGCCTGTTGTGAAATATTGGATAATGCAACATTTCAGGACCTCTGGGGCACGTATGGCTCATGTGCTACGAATTGAAGACCAGCCATACAAGAATACACCACTCTTGGCTTAAGTAAGTCACACTTTTTGTTTTCCTTCTATCCAAATGCCACATACATTCACTGATGGACATTTCAGCTGGGTCCCATCATTCACAAAATCTCCCAGCACGCAGCAGGTCATGATGTTTTTAGCCCTATGCCGAGCGTGGGGCCAGCGATTGCTCTTCCTGCCAGGACAGTTATGTATGTTCAGTAGGAGCAGCGGTACTGGAGTCCGTACTGGGCTTCATGATTAATGAAAGCATTCCCTGAACCCAGTCTCCAGTGCAAAAGAAGCCCTGTGAGTTATTGTGTGTGAAGTGATTTTTTTTATTACCTTTTCACTCAGAGCTGGCCTGTTTCAGAGAGCAACATAAAGCCATATAGATCTTGAGGAGAAGCCACAATGCTGGCGTCGTCTCTGATTGATGTAAACGCTAACAAATAGTAATGTTAGTACCTTAGACCTCAAAACAAAGAGGACAGAAAGACTGATCAGGTGAGAGAAATGCACCTAAAAATATCAACATAAAGTGTTGTTTTATTTGAAACTCACCCATGATGTAACATCAGATTAAGTTATAAATAGCAGTCTTTTTGTCTTGTAAGGAGCACACAAGTGTTTTGCAAACACAAAAAGTGCAGCAAGATAGTCCACTGAATCTGTGGGCAAAAGCCTTTACCTTCATTTGTTGTGGCTGGTGAGTCATTGTGAGAGTGTCAGGCTTGACATGCAACGTGCTCATGAATAGTCAGATGTGGCGGCACCCCGCTGAGATAACACTGTTTACTAATGCCAAGACAAACAGAGGCAATAAACAGGCCAATTAACCATCAGAGACAAACAAACTCAATACATGACCAATTACCTGTGACGTCTAGATTTCAGTATCCAACATTACACTATTTCAGTATGTTGAACAATACTGCTCTCAATAATATTTAGAATCATGATGATCATTTTAGTTTAACTGAAATTAAGACTATATGAAGTTTTAGATAAAACTTACACTTACACACTTAATATAAAGCTACAAACAAACAAAACAATAAAAATGATGAAGGGAAGCCAAATATTTGGTTTGTTGATAAAATTACAGAATTGCTCGAAAAGCCGAGAGGCTTCCACTGAGTGCAGTCCATTCCACAAAACAATTTCATAAAAGATTGTAAAATAAATGCATATAAATTAAGCGGTTTAATCAAGTCTTCTGACGTATGTTTGATTTTGTTTACTATTTTTGATTAGCTGTGCATTGATTGACGTTTATATGTAAATCTAAATATCTAAATGATATCTGTTCATCAAGACAATTAATTAAGAGCCTAAAACTAAACTCAAATTGAAACCCTTCAACTCTGCACAAGAAAGTTGTTGTCCCTGGCATTCAGCAAACTCAGCACCTGTGCTGTCTGCCATTTTAATCACTAAGCATGAATTTATTCCTTATGGTCCTGAGGGAGCGCCTGGTGTTTGTCTCATTAAAGCCTCCCTAGTGATTGGAAATGAGAGGCCACGCTCTGTGGTCTCTGCCAACCTCTTCTGCTTTGCGTGGAGAGGGGGTTCCCAGGGGCGATTGTGTTTTTCAAATATCAGTTAATCAGTATTCAGCTGCCAGTCTGCCATACTGGTCAATCAGCTCAGTGTATGTGGCTTCACTGACAATCTGAATCTGTCAAGGCAAAGCGTTTATAGCCTATAAGTGAATAATAATTTTATTGATTCGTTTAGTGTATACGTTAACCTTGGCAATGCCTCAACCTAAAATCCCCTTTTCTTGAAATATAGTACATTTAAGTATATGAATCATTATTATTAAGAAATATATACTACCATTCAAAAGTCTGTTGGCAGTCTAACACATGTTTAACCTGAAGACAATTAATTAAGAGCCTAAAACTAAACTCAAATTGAAACCCTTCAACTCAGCACAAGAAAGTTGTTGTCCCTGGCATTCAGCAAACTCAGCACCTGTGCTGTCTGCCATTTTAATCACTAAGCATGAATTTATTCCTTATGGTCCTGAGGGAGCGCCTGATGTTTGTCTCATTAAAGCCTCCCTAGTGATTGGAAATGAGAGGCCACGCTCTGTGGTCTCTGCCAACCTCTTCTGCTTTGCATGGAGAGGGGGTTCCCAGGGGCGATTGTGTTTTTCAAATATCAGTTAATCAGTATTCAGCTGCCAGTCTGCCATACTGGTCAATCAGCTCAGTGTATGTGGCTTCACTGACAATCTGAATCTGTCAAGGCAAAGCGTTTATAGCCTATAAGTGAATAATAATTTTATTGATTCGTTTAGTGTATACGTTAACCTTGGCAATGCCTCAACCTAAAATCCCCTTTTCTTGAAATATAGTACATTTAAGTATATGAATCATTATTATTAAGAAATATATACTACCATTCAAAAGTCTGTAATATTTTGGTTACACTTTACTTGAAGGGGTGTGCATAAGACTGACATGACACCTTCATAATCATGACATGATACATACATAATCATGACATGACATCATGAATATGAAGGGATTTTTATGCATGTTTATGACAACTGTCATTAAGTGTCATTCGCTCAGTTATGTCATTTTTAATGCAAAGATGACATTGTTTGAGATGTCTTTGTTATGGGCTATGGTTAGAGGTAAGGGTCGGGGTAGGGTTAGGTCAAATAATGTCATATTTGCATTAAAAATGACATAACTGAGCGAATGACACTTAATGACAGTTGTCATAAACATGCATAAAATCTCCTTCATATTCATGACATGTGTCATGTCATGATTATGAAGGTGTCATGTCAGTCTTATGCACACCCCTTCAAGTAAAGTGTTACCAATATTTTTAATGTTTCTGAAAGAAGCTCATCAAGGCTGCATTTATTTGGTCAAAACGGGTTTAAAAACTGTAATAGCCTACAGTGAAATAGTATTACAATTGGAAATATTTGTTTTATATTTTAATAGACAATTTATTCCTGTGATGGAAAAGCTGAGTTTTCAGTAGTCATCACTCCAGTCTTCAGTGTCGCACGATCCTTTAGAAATCTTTCAGATATGATTTGGTGCTCAAGAAATATTTCTTATTACTATCAATTTTGAAACCATTTGTGCTTCTTAATTATTTTGTGGAAACCATGATACATTTTTTTTTTCAGGATTCTGTGATGAACATAGTTCAAACAAGGCCTATTTATTTGAATGTATACTTTTCAAAAAGCTGACCCCACACTTTTAAATGGTCATGTATTAGGTCTACTAAAACAGCATGTATATAAGTAACTTGGGATGTAACCCACTTTATACAATATTTTATAAAACAGTTTCGTTCCTGGACGCTGAATGATTTCAGCAGGGCTAAAACACTCATGCGAACACTGGAGAGCGAATACGCTTGTGAGAAGAAGTCTCTTCGGTTTAGCAAACTTCAGGTTTAGCAAAATGTTACCTACAAACTCATATAGGCCTATCGAAAATATTACAGTAGCCTATATGAATCGTAGAAGCTGGTCGCTTGGTTGAGTAGCCTACATAAAAAACTATGACTGTTATCAATTATCGCCGTTTTAAGCTTTATGTAAGTGTTTATGTAACCTGTAAAATAAAATTTTAAATAGTTCAATAAATGAGGTTAATTAACTTACACTTTAGACACAGTATTGCCAGTTACATAGTTTTGTTCCATCAAACACAATAGTTCCAAACAAACAAACCCGAATTCACCATTTGAGTCTTGTGGTTTTGAGGCATTCATTCACAAAGGCGGTCTAGTTCCTGAATGTTGTTGAAAGAATCGATTCAATGACTCATTCATACAGACAGTCATTTGTCGCCACCCACTGGCGTAGTAATGTAACCTTCATAAAGAGACCAGACTGATGCGCAGACTGACCAATGACAAGCGGAGTGATACACACAGTAAAAAGTCCCAACGCTTGCTGAATTACCATACTTTCGGAATGCCGCGATTCCCGGATCTAACTTTTGTGTAATGCTTTATTTCAATGCAGTAATCGCCTACTCCATAGGCTGTAATTCCACAGGTTAATTCTTTGTGTACAGGAACTTGAACATTCCTCACATTCCAGGAAGCCTTTCAAGCCTATAGTATTTACTCAACTTCCTAAATGATAGCTCTTTTCACTAATGATTAGCTAACCATTTATTGGTGTTGCGTGTTTACCATTTGAAAGGGAAATGGAGAATTAAGACCGTCTAGGAAGAAGGAGGTAATTCTTGCCTGATGTTTGTTCATGTTTAATTCACAAGAAGCTATCTGAACTGCCCAATACCTCTGCAATTTACCTGTGGATGACTCAGCATCACCCCCCCCCCCAAAATAACCCAACTTAATATCCTGTCCAAGAGTGACTAAACACTTAGCAGGCTGTTTCATCTGAATATGCTGGACGTTTACGTAGGATCCACAGTGAACCAAATCAATTTAAGAACAGTCAGACAGGGGAGTCAGAGTGCATGCTATTCACATAATTGCTCCTGCTCAAAATAGCTTATGAATCTCCCAGCAGAGATATATACGTTAAGCTTGGTTGATTTAATAGGTATTGCACACTGAGTCATTGAATTGTATGCGATCTTTATTTCAAAGCTTTGTCTTCCTGATCCTTGGATCGGGTTTAACAGCTTCGGCTCTTAGGCAGTCTTAAATAGCATAAAAAAAAAGAAGTTAAAAGATTCAGCAAGTGCCACATGACCGTCCAGCCATTAAACATGAGCTATATAAATAAAATATGAAAAGCATGCTGAATATGATTGACCTTTTGAGGAGATTCATGGCTCTAGTCTGTCCCTATACGCTTTCATTCTTTATTTAAGTTGCATTTACTTCAGAAGAGCTCTCTCTTTTTCTCTGCCTTTAGATTTATCTTTAGGGGAGCAGGGCAGATGCAGCTAACAATTTTTGGTTCCCAGAATGTTTGTGGAATGTTACTGTAAGGTTATAAAACTAAAACCTAAAAGATTGTTCTTAGACATTATGGTTCCAAAAAGGAGTGAGAAGCATAAATGGAGCATCTGCTGTCTGCTACATGCCTGCTATTTTGTTTTTCTGCTGTCTTAGCCAGAGCTTTCCTATGCTGGAGAGAGATGTAAGTGTTTCCCATGGGTAATGGAGTTGATCATCCTATTGTTGCCCTGGGCACACCCTGCCTCATATACCAATGTGAGTGCCTATATAATTATTTCTACCAATTACTGGCAGCTGAATTAGAAGACAATAAGGTTATAAAAGCCACTGAAACTTGTGGTGTGAGGGCAGGGAATGAAGTATCAAGGCTGGTGAATTTAGTTACTGGCTGTCATTGGAGCAATTTCCCATTTGTTATTTTTATTAGTTTTCTATTCTCTCTACTTCCTCTGCTCTGTAGCTTGTTATATGTTTAAGTTGAACCTTATGTATCTCTATCTGTACTGTATAATAATAATAATTCTTATTATTATTATCATCAAATATAAACAATGTTTCTTGAAGACCAAATCAGCATCTGGCTTGATTTGATTTCTGAAGGATCTTGTGACACCAAAGACAAAAGTAATGGCTGCGGGATATTGAGCATTGTAAAAATTAAATGGAAAAATATCTAAAATAGGGATTAAAATAAATATGTAAAAATATTTAAATCTAAATATTTAAAATGATAATAATATTTTACAATTAATATTTTTACTGTATTTCTGATCAAATAGATGCAGAGTGATGAGTTATAGACTTAATATAATAAGACTTAAATAATAGACTTAAGTTAAGTTAAAACTTAACTTAAATTCTTATGCTGACATAAATTTCTACTAAAATTCCACTGGTGGTCTCATACTTTTGGACCCCACTACATACACTTAATATAAAGTTATTGTAACACAATGTCATATCCTTACCTTAAAACTTGAACGTGTGGGACCAACACTTTTATTTTGACACGTTTTAATGACCTTTTTCCAAACCCATGCCTCATTCACCCATTCAGAACATACAGAATCTGCCCGCTACAGATTTAATGTCAAGCAAAAAACAGAGGCCGATGCGAGTGATTTGAATTGGCGCATCAAAGAGAAATGCATTGCTTATGCCCACCTTGGAATGGCAGAGGGAAACGGCCGAAGGCAAAGTTGAACAGATTTATAGAGTGTTTTTATGGGCCTGTTAGAAATCACTCAGGTCTTATTGAGGCTGATAATGAAGGGAAATATAAAACAGGCTGGCTCTTTTCGTTGGCATCATTCCTGGTCTTCCTCATTACTGAGGCATTGTGATGGCATGTTGAAATCTCACAAACACACGCTTGCATACACTGATTTTCCTTCCAAAGCCTGTAGAAATAAAGGCACGATGATCCAAAAAAACTAGAAGAAATACATACAAACCAACTGCCCGAACAAAACAAATAGTCCATAAATACATACAGTATGTTTACATGCTGAACAATTGATGGGAGCATTGTTGCTTTCAGCATCATAACTGAAAAACTGTAAGGTACAGTATTGTACACAATTCCCCCTAGCAGATATAGACCGTTTTCCCTGAATCTTCTGGAAAGGAAACTCGATGGATGTCAATAAGAAGTGGTCGCATTCTTCAGTATGCTTTAGCAGTAAAATACACCTCTGTGCATTTGCAGAATTGCTATTCGAGAAAATTGTAGCGCTCCAAAAAAAAAAGTTCCTTGTACTGCAGGTGCATAGAGCCAGGGTGGCTAACCGCACACTGATCCACTCAAGACTAAAAAGTCTACAAAAACATATTTTTAATTTGTATAAATTGCATTGTGCAAAAGTGCTCCACTGCACTGAAGCACTGAAGACAGCAATGTGCTGAAACGTTTGCTTGCTTGCTCGTGTCCATTTGTTTTTAATTCACATGCACTTTGCACTTTTGCACAATGCAATTTATAAAAATTAAAAATATGTTTTTGTAAACTTTTTTGTCTTGAGTGGATCAGTGTGTGGTTAGCCACCCTCTTGCTCATTTTCAGAATTGCTATTCAAAATCGTTTTCTTCTTCACTATACCAGAAAATTACAGTGAACATGCTGTGTGCCTCACTCCACACGCTTTTGTATGCTGACAATATTAGCATTAGTTAGTTAAAATGTTCCTCGTAGCGCACAGCTGTGCTGTTTAATTAACATAATTTCCTCAGCCGCACACTCACTAATTGCTATTAAAATCCTAACACTGCTCTCTGCTTAAAATGGACAATGTCTTGCAAGTAAACGTTTTTATTGCCAGGTTTCAGGCTGGAAATACTTAGAGGAGGATCTGAAGGAAAAAAAGAAACCGGTGTTGAAATCACTTTAGCTTTGGGGGATATGGCAAAACTTCATGGTGAAGTTTTAACACTGTACTTGTCCAGAGATGTCCACAATTTCATAAAGGCCAATGTTTATTGACTTGTTAGGAAACCAGAAACGTCCTCCATCTTTGCAGGGAGGTTTACGTAAGCACATGACTAAGGCTAAATGCTTATTAGAAGTTGCATGATGTCCTTTAGGTTTTATATTTGATTACTATTTGGCAGTTTGCTAATATGAAATGCCTTTAAACTGTCTGTGCCCTTTAAAGAATCTAAAACATACTCACCAGTTATATTATATTAAAGAAACATGTAATTGGTTCAGCTCATCAACCTCTGTAAATAACAGGTCTGAACAGAGCAACATTACAATAATGAATGGAAATATTCTGTAATGTCACATCATCTTGTCTGGAGCATTAGTATGTCTGGGGCACAAAAACCCAGGCCTGTCTTCAAATGTGACAGGTCAGTCTTTCCATATTTAGCCATACCGAAACCAGCAGAAACATTTTACAGAACCAAAACCTTCCATTGCTATATGGGGTCAAAATGAAGGACTCACAGTGAACTTGCTTTAAATGTACAACACACTGATTTATCAATCTTGGTTTAAACAAAGCAACTCATGTAACTATGGTGAATTGGTGGCTAATTTGTATGAATTCGTACAATCTAATTTATACATTTTCATACAATCTGTTTATACCCTACTGACAGTTATGTTTCAGGTTGGAGCTTCATGCAAATTTGTTCATATGATTCACATTGTTCGAATTCATACGAAATCGTCATCTTGTACAATAGTTATGTTTTGCGGTTAGATTGAGTTGGTCGAAATCAGAGTGAGATAATTCTGATAACCAAAAATCATTGATGGAATTTCCAATCACAATCTAAATATACGTCCGGATGTAATTTTCACTTAAAAATTTTTTTTTTGCATTTAGTTGGTTTTTGGCGTGTCTGCCAGCTCAGAAATGCTGCAACGAAAACACGCAACCCGTTTGTTATGGGCTGTCTGAGTCTGAAATGGTGTCACCCAGTGAGCTGTTTCAATTTGCAGCCGGTTTCTACATAGATAGCTAGCTATTTGAATAAGACTGCCACTGAGCCATATATGGATATGGGGTGAGCAGTAGCTCATTATCATTTAAAGAGACATGCACCGAAACGGGTCGCTGGTAAAAAGGGTGTTGTTTTACACGGCCACTGAAGAATTTTAACCAAAGTATGTTACAGACATTTCACAAAGACCCTAAAGAATCACACCAACTTGTGGAAAATGGGCATCCGATGTCCCCTTTACACGTATTTTTGTTCAATGTGCTTTCCTAAAGTCTGCATGACATTTATGTGTTAAGTGAATGTAATAGCATTCACACTCATACTGAATTAACATTGTTATGCTTGGCTGAGCAATCTCATTAGAGCACAGTATCATTTATTGAAATTTGTAGTGTCCATATTCCTTAAACAAAAATGAAGGGCAAAAATGACCTGCTCTTTTCTCTTTAATTGAAGATCAAACTGAGTATTGTTTTGTTTATTTAATATTTTTCCCCCCCCCCCCCTCAATTCATTCATTTAATATATAGTACATCAATTGAAACAAAATTAGATTGGAAACTATTAAATTAGAATATAAATATATAGGTGTAGATGGATTATTTTTTTAGGAATGTAAAATGTGCAAAAATCAAATATGTCTCACGCAGGTTGTATGATTTCTATGTAACCTAATCATTGCACTGCGAACCCACACATATTAGCATAATGTCTATCCTCTGGAATCAGACAAACACACTGTCACAGACTTTCCAACCAACAACATCTCACAAGCATTTAGACTATAACAGAAACGGATGTATGCATTTTTCACAGAAAATCAATGAACAAAGGTCATACAAAAGACTATATAAGAGACTGTAATTCAAGCACATGTCTAAGATTCAACAATTGGTCATAGTCATCCTACAGTATGATTCATCACAGAAATAAAGACGGACATGTTTCTCATAACATGTCTGATGAATGAAATTCATCAAAAGACCCTTCATGTCTTTTTGGGAGGATGAAATCTGCAGCTCGTAAGAACACTTGTAAGAGAGACCATGTATGATCTTTTTGCTTTAGAAAGCAAAGAAAACATTATGTTGGCTGCTTGTAATGTAGGCAGCTTGATCTTTCCGCTCAAGATCTCTTTACCCATTGAAAACTTCAATGCTTTTTTTTTCCTAATAAGGTGTAAGTAATAAGCCCCTGGAACCATTTCAGTACTCCAATCATGCATTTAAACAATTTCATATCAGGTTTAAGCAAAAGTAAATTGGAAATGCATCCCAAAGGAGATGGTAGCACACCTTCCCATTTAATGGGAAGAGACACTGGTGCACACATTAGTAAATGTTCAGGAAAAATGTGATCATGTGATGCTCAAATATGAAAAACAGCTAATGTCAGTGGTAGCTTGTGGGTGTGTCTTTGTGGCAAATATCACTGATGTTCATACAATTTGGGGCAGAGAGGAAACATTTAATAGGGTTGTTAGTTTAAATACCAAATCCATGAGGTCTGCAAAACGTATTGACCTATGAATGTGACCAGCAGTTTTTAACCCCTTTTCTGTATAACCTTGAGCTTATACTGGCCTCTTTTTACCGTCCCTTGACGTTTCACAACTCTCTCAGAAATCCGATAGGATTCGATGAAAACCGGTCTGGCTTACTTGTCACAACATTCCCTATGGAGTCTTTTTTCTCCTGCCATGGACATGTGACTTATATTTTGCCTCAGGACAGAACACAATATGTGCCATGCATGTGCAAAATGCATGGAATAACAACCTTGAGGAAATTACAAAAAAATTATATGATTTGCATAAAGATAAATATTTAACACATGTAAAAAAAAAAAAGAAAAAAAGACATTTACA
>NW_015505234.1:3837730-3853686 GCF_001515645.1 Sinocyclocheilus grahami | reverse complement strand
TATATATATATATATATATATATATATATATATATATATATATATATATATATATATATATATATATATATATGTATACACTAATACTACTATATATTACAAGTAAATAGTTTTTTTATTTAAATAAAATATATTTATACAATTTAATAAATATTTGTTGGTCAAAATGGTGGCTTGATATATATTTTACATTATTTTGTTTCATAAGTTTTGTTTTTAGTAATTGTTTTACAATGAAAAGATTAATTATAAAATTAATAGGCCTTTCAGCTAAATTTAAAGGAGACATATTATGACCCTTTTTACAATATGTAATATAAGTCTCTGGTTTCCCCAGAATGTGTCTGTGAACACGCTGTTTTTCGGGCCTGTCTCTTTAAATGCAAATGAGCTGCTGCTCCCCGCCCCCTTTTCCAAAATAGAGCTGCGACATTACAGCTCGGACCTGCTAAAAACATCTGTTTTGGTTCTGATTAACATGTTGCTGAAACCATATTAGTTTAAACTTCTGATATACGGTTTCTGAACGCACACAACCGAAGCACACGGACAGAAAGCGGCCACCAGTTAAGGCTGAAAAACCTGTGATAGGCTGTTTTTTTTTTGGCAGGTTCCATCGTGACAACTTGCCCCAAAAGAACAAAAAGGTCAGTTTAATTAAATTATAATGAATAATGAATAAGTAATAATGAATTACTTTTCACTCAGTAAAATAGTTTACTCAAGTATAATGTGAATCCAAAGCAAAACAAAAGAATGAAAAGTGTTCTCTTTTCTTCTTGATATTTACCGTTAACCATTCTCACATGGTATTTTTATACCATACACTAGTATGTGGGTCACTCTTAAAATATGCCACATGAAAAGGCCCATTATTCAACACTTTACTAACTTAAACTAAGACAAAAGCCAGACACTATTTTGAAAATGCCTCCATTGCTCCAAGTCTTGGCTGGAGATGGGGGGATCTGTGTATGTGTGCTGATACAGCCACATGAAAGCTTCCACTTCTGAGTGCATGTCTGCAGCTCTGCACTCAGGGTGGCGAGAAGGAGCACAGTGCAACCCTGAGGAATAAGATAAGTAAGAACAAAGCTTGCTTTCCCACAGTGTCAAAACAAAGACTTCCCACTTCACCCTCAGGCTCGCCCGCCTTGAACGCTACACGGGAGACTATTAAGTCTGAAGGAGGCTGAGGAATTAAAACACACTCTAGACATAACTATTCCTTGGATCGTTTTGTTTTTCTCTTTACTGATATGGATTTTTTTTTTTTTTGGCACCAAACACGTTTTGGATCAGGTTGGGCAGGGTGATGGAGATAGTAATGTTAGTGAAGGTGTAAATTCAGGTAGTAAATTACTCTTGAAAACCCAAGCAAACATTAATATTTACACTTGTGAAATATTTAAACTAGTGAAATAATCATGCAAAGTGTAGTTTGTTGTGATGAATGAAACAAGCAAGCAAGCACAAAGGGGAAATCTCTCAAGTTAGAATATTATTTTAAATTATTAAATTGAGCCCGTTTATGCCACTGGATAAAAAAAATTTAATTGCGTATTTTTATCTCAGAATTACAAATATAAACTCAGAACAGTGAGATAAAAAATAGTCAGAATTGTGAGATAAAAGTTGCAATTACTTAAAAAAAAATTGTATTCCATGGTGGAACCCCCCCTCCCCCAAAACAAAACACAACAAAACAACAGAATTGCAAGCTGTAAACTCAGATTTGCAAGAAAAATACCAGAGTTCTTACTTTATATCTTGCAATTCTGACTTTTCTCAAAATTGCAATCCATCCATCCAACAATCCATCCATAAACTTCAAGATCAATTACCTGCATTAATTAATTAATTCATTTCTGTGGCAGAAACAGGCTTAAATTACTGGCAGTATAAAAAGGTGTGTTTATTTTTAAAGCATTTTGATTTGGTTGTTTGATTAGATTTTTCCAAACCATTCTTCTTTGGAACATTAAAAGAAAAATGTTGAATATCCTGGCTGACATTTTTTTAAATATCATGAAAGTGAGGCTTGGGCTGTCAAGATGTCAAATGAATAAAAAAATAAATAAAAAAAAATAAAAAATAAAAAAAATAAAAACATCATAAGTTTCATAAAAGTAGGGCATTAAAATCTACTTCAAAGTTTATTTTCCATATTATGAAAGAGAATGGGGTTTTAGGATGCTAAATGCCAAAATGAAAGAAAAATCCTCTGAAATCATTTTTCACAAAATCACAGCAGAGGAAAAGATTATCGAGAAATAAAGACTTGAAGTTTCACATTCAAAGATATTCTATGGCTTCAAAAGAAATGGAAAATATATGAGAAAAGGTTGTGTGACTACTTTTTTATTCTTGTTATGGTCTGCAGATCCCCACTTATTTTCATAATAAATGAGTAGCCAGTACATTCATCAACATTTATCCTTTTGTGTTCTGAGAAAGAAAGTCATGCAGGAACAACATTTTCATTTTTGACTGAGCTATTCCTTTTAAGTCAAAGACTGATCACCATGTGTGGGTATTATGACTAATAAAGGTCAGAGCATGAAGGGCACAATGAAGGGTGTTGTCCTCATAAAATGCAGGCTTTCACTCTTTAGTCAGACCCTCTGCTTAGAGGCATTAAATGTGATGGAAGAGAAATGAGGTACAATTTGGTGAGTTCAGAAAGAAGAGGAAGCACACTGCCTCTTTGACAATAAACTGGAACCCATGCCAGGTGTCTGTTTCCAGGGTTGCACACGTGTACACGATGAACACACACAATGGTACTTGGATGCACTCACAGAAGGTATAGCAGAGCACACCTCACTTTTTCAGACCGATGAGCTTTGTAAAAATCGACGTGTTTCAGAAAGGCGGGGCATAGAGGAGAAACAATGTACAGTATGTGGAAAATAATGTATTTTTTTTTACCTTAAACCGCATAAACGCATTTCATTACACCAAATACATAAAATAATGTTCTTTTTAGCAGCATCATATGACCCTTTTAATATTGCTAACATAGCGACTCATCGAAAAATACATTGGCATCATCTGTATTAAAGAGAAAATAATCACTTCATCCGATGTTTAATTGAATAAAATAGCCTTGACAGCCTTGGAGTTCCACAGCTGTTGACTTTGTTCTCTCTCACGGACTTGTGTGTGTGTAGGTGAGGTAAAAGAGGAAAGCAGGCATTTGGACCAAATCACTGTGAGGCAAGGGAGGGAAGACTCAAAATGTTTCTAAACTTAAAATGCATTTTTGCCCCGTTTGTGTTGTTTTACTACTTATACAATTATTTAAAGTATAAAACATTGTTATTTACAATACACAGACTGGTTTTTAATCATATTTTTAGGGGGGACAACCCTCAGATGGGGGTTATATTTAAATAATATAACATAATATACAAATTTAATTATACAAATACAATTACATTTAAATATCTCTAAAGGTAAATAAAGTATAAATGCATTTTTAGTAGAGTTAATGAAAAAGGATTAAAGTATGTTTTAACAAAATTATATTTAAATCAAAAAAGCGTTTCATTTTAAATTGCCAGTTAAAGACAACACAATGCTCATAGTCTGTTTGTTATGTTTTACTTCTGCAAGTGTGCTTACAATTCACATTCCATTCCATTCCCAGTGATATCTTATCTTTACAGTCCCTCAGGGTTACATCAATTCACTTTTTTGCTGGGAGAATCTGGGCCACTGCTCCAGAGGCCGGCCTTTTAGGGACAGTCTACTCCTGTGACTTGCTCACAATATCCCAGGAAATGGTGCATGAACATTGTCATTAGGCTTTGTTTCATTTCCTTGATAGTGGTCCAATTGTTTAAAGGGAATTATTGTTCATATCTTGTTCAGTCATATAAAGTACATGATCCGGTGGCCTCCAGGAACATTTCTGTACTGTGTCAGTCAGGGACAGGAAGCATTACATCAATCTGTGGTTACCAAATTGGATTACTTTTTTAAAATGTAGAGTCTTTAGGGCGTTTTCCTTTTATCTATGTACTTTGGTGTTTTGTAAAAAGTGAAAATTACTGTAATAACTGAAGATAAAATCACAGGAAGATTTGTGTGTTTTTTTTTTGCCTAGATGTCTGGCCTCTTAAACTTACTGAGCGGAATAGAATTATAGCAACCATTCACTATGACACCTATTTCATTACACATTCCCTGCGATTCTATTTTATAATATATTGCAGAGTGCTAATACAACAACACTGGTGGAGATTTTCAGTGACTTTCTGAGGTTACATATAGTTGCGCCTGCAGTACATGTAGGTGGTGACAACAAGTGACTTTTTGAGGGAATTATTGAATCACTCAACCAAATTGAAAAACACGGATTCACTGTGTGTTGTTTAGAGATGTTTAATATTTAAATATCTAACATTTAATTCAGATTCTTCCTTTGGAACTGCATGATGATGAAAAATAAACAATTAAAACGTTATCCAGATATAACTTTTTATCTACCTTATTTTTAAGTAACAGTAGGTGTGGCCATTTGTAACTTCAGTGTGCAAGGCTTCTGGTATCATCCACATTCAAATATTTTACCTGCAGAAAACAACAAAAACGACAACAAACAAAAACAGTTTGTTATGCTGCATGATATGGCAAACTGCTATTTGTTGTCATATTATTTCAGTTTTATTTCCTAGTCATAAATGCACTTTGTTATTCTTAGTTATTTAGCCTACCTATAGCAATGAATCAGAAGTATCGCACATTCGAAGAAAACAGCTTACTTCCACATTCTAAAACAAGGTGGATAAAAGCAATATGTTGCCAATGGCCTGAAATTCTAAATTAAATGTTCAACATTCACATATATGAGTGAGGTGTTTGGGTGTCCACATAATGTTGGCTATGTACAGTATAATTAAAAAGTACTGTACTGCAAACCAAATAAAGAACTGCAATACTCCTTAAGAACACTCATATTGTTTCTTATTTGGTCTGTATTTTGCATTTCATGGACATTTAGTTGTTTTTAAAAAGACAGAATAATGGTTCATAAAATTATAACAAAAGAAACAGAATTACAGGATCCACAACATGGCTTTTCACTGGATTTAATTAAAACTATTTGTTAAAACACAGTGAATCATATAATAATATAAGTTATAATGTGAACCATCTTGACATCGAACTCTTGGCATACAGCTTGCAACATGTTTTGAAATATTTTTATTCAACGTCAAACTGGCAAAATAGCAATACATTTTAATAAATGACTTATTTTAACAGTGCAGTTTTGTTGTTGGCGATAGCCAGGTTAGTTAGTTAGAATGGTGAAATGTTTCTCTAAGCTCTGGACTTCAACAGGAAATGTTGACCATTGACTCCAAAGGAAACCACTCCCATACAGTGTACAAAAGAGACCCACAAACGTCACTATATTATCAGTATATCTCAGAGATATGAAGGCCTTCACAGACCTGGTAGGACACTGATTTGTTGTATGTCAAACCTAAATTCTTCTTTGGGGTTACTACATTTTTTTTATGTTTCTTGAGCAGCAAATCATCATATTAGAATGATTTCTGAAGGATCTTGTGACACTGAAGACAGATGAAAATTCAGCTTTGTCATCACATGAATAAATTAATGTGAAATATATTCACATTTAAATCTTACTAATATTTCACTAATGACCAATTTTTTGATAAAGTAACCTTTGTGAGCACAAGTGACTCTGAATGGTTAAAAATGGCTTAGCAGAAGGTTTGTTATACCCACAGAACCACCAAGCTATGCATATTTGCACTGTATACTATAGTATACTAGGCGAAGCACTTAGTTGCCATAGTGATTTATAAAGTGTGGGTTTTAGTGTGCAGGATGAGAGCTACAGACATGCTCTCAGGAAATGAACATCAACTTCTCTAAATCTTATAAACAAACTGTTGGAGGAGAGAAATGAGGACTGAGGATGAAGTTCATCAAGATTAGTGTTGCTCCCGGTGCATTGTAGGGGAAGCCGGGAGAAGTGTGTGAGAGATAGACAGGGCATCCATGTGATCAAAGGCCTGTCGTACAAGATCTCAATCAGGCAAGGATGGGTTCTCCGTAATTGGTACTTCAAACCCTACAAGTGGTGAGAGTGAAGGCCTCAGTTCAAAGTCTTCATCACAGACACTTCTGAATATACTGTACCTGGTGTCACAAAGGCACCGGCATCTGTGGTTGTGCGTTCACTCAGCGGCGTATCGTCTTGTGTTTTGATCTTGAATGAATCAAAAGATTAAAAACAAATGAAGAAATGCTCATCTTGAAGATGAATTCATTGATAAGGATAATATGAATTTGCTATTGAAGTTGATTAAACTGCCTTGATGAGATTTTGAGGCTTTTAAAGCCAATGGGACCTAAAAACATGCGAATATGAGAATATTTAGCCTTGAATTCAGCTGGAATCTGAAGTAAAGTTAATATATTCTGTCTCACAAATAATATTCATGAGAAGCACTGATTTTATTTTTTTTAAAAATTGTTCATTACAATTTTCATTTGTAGATGAGCACCACCAATGTCTCAATGCCTCATACGAATCAGTAGAAACAAGATGGGGTCATGGCTTTAAGCTGATTAGCTGTAATAGATAAACTCTCAATGCTGTAGGCAATCAGAGCATGTACATGCGCAGAGAGGGCCTCAGAGGAAGAGATGGTGAGATGAGGACCAGGCTTCGAGGAGGATTCAAGCACAGGGGGTGAGGTGGCAAAAGCAATGTTTATATAAGCAGCTAATCAGCGAAACACACCAGGGTTGTGAGGGCTGGTGGAAAGGAGGAGGGGGAACAGGAAAACGACTCGCCTTCATGCAAAGCTTTCCAGATTGCTGTTAATAAACGCATGGCAACAAGCCAAAAAACTGCATTATTCCTTCTGGTTAACCAGCATTTTTGAACACTTGTTCCACCAAGTGACTAGCTGCCTGTCAAGGTCTCTCAAAGGCACTTGCTAGTAAATGTCCTAATCTATTTCCTTCCTCTTTTCTACCTCAACATGCAACCGCCTTGCCTCTCTCTGCTTTGGCGGTATAATAAGAGGTTTGCTGATGAGCCTTGGCGAACACCTGTGGCAGAGCAAACGCTCTGAGAAACAACAGCCGTAATAAGAGCACATTAATGTCTGAGCCAGGCAAGACCGAGAAAAATATAGACATAAAGGTGTTTCAGACCCACCATCACCTTCTGGGAATAATCTCTGGAGACAATAGACCACCCCAGAGAGGTCTCTCTGTGTGTGTATGCATTTGACGATTGTTTCAAACCATAGGCTTCTGCAGGCATTTTCAGAGCCTTCATACAAATTCATTTACAGCACTGCAATAAAAATACTGCTGTGCCTCTATGTCTGGGGGAGCAAGATTGATTGCCAATGTATGACAACCCTGAAGGCTTGGCTTTGTGATCAAGTAAAATCACAGCACTTTATACATTCATCCTACATTTCAACAGTTTGAATTGGAGTTTTGCGGCTTTTATGGCTCTATGTCTATTTGGTCTAAAGCCATCAATATGCTGCTGAAAGTTGACAAAATAAATTTTATCAGATATACGGTATATGATTTAAAAGTTACAGACTTTCTCTTAATGATAATGGAAAAAAAGACTGTTGACTTGTTACATTACAGATTTTTTGTCCAATGAATAACTAGCATTCCAAATCATTGTACATATATTACTCTTTAGGATTTGAATGAATTCATGAATTGGCCATTAAAAAAGGGGTTCAGCATTTATTGATATAGCCCACCACAATTATCAGTTTAAATAGTAAACAGATCAACACAGAACATAAAACTACACCCATTAAGTGATTTTAGAGTGTCTTTTAAATTAATAACTAAAATATCAATGAGAGTTGCCACTAAATGTATGCCAAGATTTATTGCATACAAATTTATCAGATACATTTATCAAATTATACAAAATTGAAGCAAGCCATGATTGCTTTGGGTGATTCTTTAACTAATATTATTTTAATTCAAGAGTTTGGTCAAATGGCAGTAAAGTGCTTTTATCCAGCCAATTACTTTAGACTGTGGGAGAGGTTCAGACATGCCGAGTGTATGTGAGGTAGAGACAGTGAGCTCTTTTCAGATGCAGTTATTTTTATGAGGTTCAAAAAAAAAAGAAAAGAAAAGATGAACCTGTTCCCTGACACGATTCTGCAATTGCACACAGTTTTGACTGAATGCTTTTAACGTACACACAAGGATACATCATTCTTGCCATGAGGCTGAAAAACTCCATAAAACATGTTTGGATAATGTTAAGATTGCGAAGTTAGCTTGAGCACGCCAAGTAAAACACCACTGCTTAATTCTATTTGACACGTTTAAAGAATTTTGATTCTGTTTTAACTGAGACAACAAATTAAATTGGCTAGTCATTCACAAGGATGGGTTTGCGTACAACATGATCTTATGCACTGAAATGTTACCCTTTAATACAAGATATTACACCTTCCAACATTTAAAGGGATAGTTCACCCAAAAATGAAAATTCTGTCATTAATTACTCACCCTCATGTCGTTCCAAACCTGTAAGACTTTCGTTCATCTTCGTAACACAAATTAAGATATTTTTGATGAAATGTGAGAGCTCTCAGACCCTGCATAAACAATAACGCAACTGTAATGTTCCCAGGTCCAGAAACGTAGTAAGGACATCTGTAAAACAGTCCATGTGACATCAGTGGCTCAACTTCAGTTTTGTGAAGCTACGAGAATACTTTTTGAGTGCAAAGAAAACAAAAATAACATAATTTTTTCAACAATTCTTCTCCCCCGAGTTACGTCTTCCACCATTTTAGAGTATCACAATGAATACGCACGCTTTCCCCTAAGCGTAAACAACGCTGATTACGCAGATTACGTTCATGTGTGCGCTTTCTCCCCCAAACGTAAACCATGCTGATTACGTCAATTATGCTCTTGGGTACTCTCCAAAATGGCGGAAGACGTAACTCGGGGGAGAAGAATTGTTAAATCAATTGTTAATTTTTGTTTTCTTTGCGCTCAAAAAGTATTCTCGTAGCTTCGCAAAACTGAAGTTGGGCCACTGATGTCACATGGACTGTTTTACCGATGTCCTTACTACGTTTCTGGACCTGGGAACATTACAGTTGCGTTGCTGTCTATGCAGGGTCTGAAAGCTCTCACATTTCATCAAAAATATCTTAATTTGTGTTCCGAAGATGAACGAAAGTCTTACAGGTTTGGAACGACATGAGGGTGAGTAATTAATGACAGAATTTTCATTTTGGGGTGAAGTAACCCTTTAATTATGAGAATAAAAACAAAAGAACGATGAGTTGCTGTCAAGCAAGCAATTCTGCGGTTTCAGTAATCCTGTTAACATACACCCTCACCCACAGAGTTTCTTTTGAACAATGGCAAAAAAGTACAGTGACTCAGTCTAAAGGAGATCCTAAAATTTGTTTATTTGCTTTTTAGTACAAGTTCAAAACTCACTGGTATGTAAGAGGGAAACATTAACACACAAATCACTGGCTGAACTGGAAAAAAGCTCCCAACCATTCAGGAAATGTCAAGGCAAACTGACAAGATAATGAGACTGTTGTTTTTGAAGATTGCAGCATGCAGGCGACAGGATTATTTTGTTTTAGGATAATCCAATCACTGGCTGGATCAAAAACTACATCATGTTCTTATGAAATGTAAAAAGTTAAACAAGACCAGTTCCTTGACATAGTAAAAGAAAATACAAGTGTCTTGTTACATGATAGCCTTGGGGGTAAAATTATTTGCTATGCAAAAGTCCATCCCTCATAACTTTTTGTCTCTTCACCTTTTTTTTTTGTTGCATTTTCAGCCTGTGAGGATGCAATAGTCCTTGTAATTGAAAGTTCAACATGGGGGAGCTGCCCTGACACAATCTAAAAGGACTGTTTACAAGAATTGGTCGGTGTAATTGTTAGTGCTGGAAATACTGCTGCAGAAGTAACAAGAGATAAAAGTCAGTAATTGCCATTTTCACACAGGAAATTACGGCTGCAACAGAGTCCTGGCAGTTCTCTGGTTCCTCCTGAACTGACAGTGAAGGTAAACAAGTCACGACGCTGACAGTGAAGACATTAAAGAGCCCTCTGACTTTGTATTGCCAACACCCTGCAGGGGGTGCTGTGTGGGATCAGAGCCAATGAAGGGGAATTTGGTTATTATCTCAGCGCGAAGCCGGCACTCTGAAGGAGCCAATGAAGCAAGGCTTCATTAACACCCTCTGAATATCAAGGCTTGCTGCATAATGCAAGTTTTTAAAACCCATTTGTTTTGCATTACAAAATAGAGCCTTCTTTAAAATCCCATTTGTTATGAGTCATGCTGATGACAACGGCGTAACACGTTGTTACCCTTCAGGAACTTGGCATTAAAGACCCTGCATTAATTCAATGAAGCAATGAGACCGCAGTCTAATAGGACTGCTAAGTCTCAGCTGTTCGCAGGTTTTAAAGAAAGGATGAGGCAATTACTTGAAGCAAAAGGGCTTGAATGTCTCTTTACTGGCATTGACTGAAGAAATGTACACAGGTTTTCACATTAGAATTCAAATATTCCTTACTTGTGTTTGTATTAGTATCAGAATAATTATTTCACCG
The DNA here is from genome assembly GCF_001515645.1 of Sinocyclocheilus grahami. Classification (NCBI taxonomy): domain Eukaryota; kingdom Metazoa; phylum Chordata; class Actinopteri; order Cypriniformes; family Cyprinidae; genus Sinocyclocheilus; species Sinocyclocheilus grahami. The sequence goes on along the minus strand of NW_015505234.1, from coordinate 3,843,034 downwards.
AGTGCTGTCTCAACCCGCTTTAGCTATGAAGGGAACATGAGTCACAGTGTACAACGCAAAAGCACTGAGGGAAATTGCTATGCTAAAAAGACTCCCAAGCTGCAAATTAATTTGAATTTAGTTCTAAAATAAAACATTTTAAAGATAAAAATAATTTATGCATCTGTGAGAAGTTTTATCTCTATATTTTGCAATTTGTGCAGTCACCTGTTCATACTGTACATTTGAAAAAAAGAAACAGGTTAAAAAGTAAAGCTTATGTACAAAGTCTGTAGTTTGTTTTAATATAAAACAATTTTGTTCTTTCATCTACCTTGTTCATATTGTTATTAACAATTTGATACTGCTTTTGATAATTAAAGATTACATTAAAATATTTTAATTCATTTAATATATTTTTTCTTTAAAATAATATTGACTATATATATATATATATATATATATATATATAAAAAACTAAACTTTGTATTTAGGTGAATTTTTTTTTTTAAATTGTGGAAAACATGTTGCTTAATAAATATCAGCAGGATTTAAAATAAACAAAATCAGAGGGGTAATTTTAAAGATGAATGAAACCCCAAAATTAAATATATTTCAGCTTATTAACAATGTTTTTTAAAAATTATTTGACGTATTTAATTCAGACTATAAGTGCATATGAATTCTAAAAGAGAGAAAAACATAAGATGATAAACATGAATTCACACATTATAGTATGTAACAGGACCATAGAGGCTAAAGGGATAAAAAAAAAATCTGTCATCATTTACACCCCCTCATATTGTTCAAAAACTGTATGCCTTTCTTCTGGAAGACAAAAGAAGATGTTTTGAGAACTCAGTGCTTTTGTCCATACAGTGGAAATCAATGGTAACCAAAACTGTTTGGTTATCAACATCCTTCAAAATACCTTTTGTGATTCATCATCAGTCACACAGATTTGGAATGAGATAAAGGTGAATAATGATAGATGACAGAATATAATGATGACATTAGTAAATGATGACAGAATTTTAATTTTTGGGTGGAATATCCCTTTCAGCTGTGTGTTTCCTTGTTGGAGTCATTAAATACAATATGTCTAAAAAACACATTTGGTTAATGCTCAACTTTAAACATCAGTATCCAGAGGAGGCGACCTGTCCACACAGGGAGACAGTGAGTCCTGACTATGAGTAGAGCTTATTCCAGTGTCTGAGTCTGTGTCTGTCGCATCTGTAGAGGAGCATGTTAGTCTGACCTTGCCTGCTGTCTGCTGAGAGACAGTGGCCCTGATCTGGCTCTTCAGAGATACAGGGCTAGACTGGTCTGAACAGGCCCCCAGCTCAAGCGCATTGAGTTGGGCAACCAGATGCTGGTATTCTTGGTTTTGGGACTGCAGGGCTGGTTTGTTCCACTGTAGTTCCTTCTCGATTTCCTGCGTTTGAGCATGGAGGGAAAGCCCAGCACTCATGCTTGACTCAAGTTCATTGCGTAAGCTTTCCAGCTCTAAGAGATCTGAGGCGGTCAACGCAAGGTTAGGTTCCAGCTCTAGTTCTGGACTAGCAGCTGCTGCTTCTTTCAAGCCTTCTAAATCTGAAATCCGGTTCCTCAGTTCTAGGTCAATATCTCGAGAGAGCTGATCAATGAGTTCTTGGTGCCTGCAAACATGTAGTTCTAGTTTCTCAAGTCCATCACTGGTGTACAGGTACTCTTGAAGCTGACTGTCAAACTGGGACAACGATTGGCTGCCATCACTCTCGGTGATGCTGGAGCGAGGTGTGGGGCTGTTCCTCAGCTGTTTCTCTGCATGTTCAATCTCCAAGTCTAGCTCACGCATTTGGTGAATCTGCTGCCGTATGGTCTGATCCTGTGAGATGATCAATGGCACCAGCTTACTGATATCTTCTGAGCCCTCTGATGTCTCTGCTTTCTGGATCTTCTCCAATTTGCGGAAGGCCTTGTTCACCATGCGCTTCTGCTTCTCCGCAGATACAGTCTTGGTGTACTGTGCAGGTCCTTGCTCCCATCTTTTGGACCTCACTCCCCGAGACTTCGAGGCTCTTTTGACTCCTTTGGATGATGGTACAAAATCACTGATCTTCATGAGGACAAACTGTATGAAAGGTTTCTCATCACCCCAAGCGTTCCACAGTCTGAGAATTCGAGTGAGAGGTGGCAGTGCCCTCTCAAAGCCCTTCCACCGTTCAAGGATGCAGAAGTCTTTAGGTTCCCCATGTAATAGCCTCTTACTCTCTGGTAAAATCTGGTGGTCCTCCAATAAAGCCTTGACTACATCTGCGCAGGTTGTGTGCTTGGTCACTCCACAGACTGCTTTTTCTTCTCGACACACAAGAACCTGGATTTCCTTCCCTGGAGTTTCCTCTACAACCTTAGACCTGGTAAAGAAATATAGCAAGTGTGTATTATAAACAACAACAATCACAAGTGTAATATCCCTTAAAATTACTACAAATATGGTCATTTTATACAATAAATACAAATAATATATTACAAAATGGATAACTATAAACTACAATACATAAACTATAAACTAGGCAAATTGTTCATTATTTTTATTATATAAATAATAATAATAATAACAACGAAGAATTCATTACACACTAGTGTTTTGTATCATACAGCAGTTGCTAGCATAAAAGCAATACTATAACACTGTAGTGTAAGAATATAGTGATTACATTTTAAACACTCATGACTAAAAACACCCCATAACTGTTGTAAATCACTGTAATAGACAGACTGGAGTGGCTTGTTTCTTACACATACAAGATGGAATGAGGTGAAATACATACAGCTCACATCTATGATTCAGGAGTCATTATAGTCATAACTGTACTTGACAATGCTGATGACGGATTCACATTCATAGCTCAGATTTTAAATGGCACACTAAATGACTGACATTATTCAGATGGGCTTCATGACAAGTGCATCATAGCCTCAATTATCTGAATTGGTTGTTTCATAATTTTTCATTCTGTTCAGGTCATAATATCAGGTATGACTAATTATCGCTCTTAGTTCAGAACTGTAGAGACTAATTAAAAACTGTTAAAAGCTAGAAGCAAATCTGAATGTAAAATGTACAGAGGTAATGTTTATTTCTTTATTTCTTAGGTTAATAAAGGTCTCCTGAAGCGAATCAATGCATTTTTTAAAGATAAATATCCATATTTAAAACTTTATAAACTGTAATCTCTGTGATGTCGTTTGCGTGTACATGAGAGAGGGCATTCCAGCGGATAATGCAGAACGTAGGTAAACGTGGTGACAAATGTGGAAGTGACAAACACGGAAGCGCAGAGGACTGAGTCACGATTTAGAAGTACAAAACGAGGATTTGTAAGGAAAAATGTTGGAGGATTTCGATATAAGTCAAGCCGAGGATTCGTCTGAAAGAAGAAAGTCATATACACCTTCGATGGCTTGAGAGTGAGTAAATCATGGGGTAATTTTCATTTTTGGGTGAAATATCCCTTTAATGAATGACCTCAAAAGAATGCAATATATATGCAAGAATGCAGGTTAGTTAATATTTAGAAGACCCTGCTGCTACTCTACAGAAAAGTAAATAGTTGAGCTAATTCACATAGCAGACTACCCAATACACCACTGGTATACAGAAAGACAAACTATCCTTAAATATACTGTATTCTGTAGGGCTACAGGCCTTTATCTTAGACTGAAAGTATACAAACTAAATGAAAAATTGCCATTTGTTAAATGTTGCATGATGTAACACTGTATACAATGCTATTTTTAACAGTTAACCCCACATTCACACCAGTGCTAGTAATTCTACATGACATAATTGACATGACATCATAACAAAAGAGTGCAACCCTGGCATTTACATAATAAGCAAGTACAGAAGCTTGTCCACACATGTCAGACACATTACACTGAAACAGACAATATGCTACAATACAAAACAAGCGTTCACCCTCAAATGGTTAACAATGTGCTTTCTTGGCTTGCTATACAATTTGGATCAATTTTAAGAGCTTGCTGAAGGAGTCTGAGCAACATGAAATGTCCGAATAATCTACACTGGGAATTCAGAGTGAAATGGTCTATTTTGTTTAGCCTTTTCTAAAATTGTCATGAGTACAGGAAACAAAAGAGGGGGAATGGAAGCACCTGTGCTTGTCTTGTGGGAAAATCAATGGTGACCAGCAGCATCCTGTTACATACACCCTGCCACTAAGTTCATTTATTGTGAGGCAATGGAAAATTATGAATTCCATTTCATGGATATATTGCAAACGAATGGAGTGAAGCACTACAACAAACATGTATATACTTAAAACAAAAGTCTGGTTTGAAATGTAGATTAGATGTATCTGTTGTGCCCTAATGAACACAACACCAGAGACATTATCAGAGAACCACTGAAGGTGAAAAGAACAGAACACTCTGCTTCTCAACTCACAGAGCAGACACAAACACACATGTGACCGCCAGACTTGATCCTTGTACTACAGAGAACACACTGTATCCTTCTACAGACTCAACACAGTGACTGGACATAATCTCCTGAACTCAGTCTATCAAGGTTTATTAGGCTGTACAAAAATATGCTTGGGAAATTAAACAGTGATTTAACAAAGATGTGCAGATCATTCAGTGCTATATCTCATTAAGGTTTTCATTAAGGCTATCTCTATATTTTGCTGTGTTGAGCTTTCCTTCTACTCTGACGAGTCCCTCAGTCCCTGCCGCTGAACACACAGCCCCTCAGCATGAGGCTGCTACCAGCACACTTTACTGTTGGGATGTTACTCTGCAGGTGATGAGCAGTGCCTGCTTTCCTCCAAACATGATGCTTGGAATTGAGGTTCATCAGACCAGTTAATCTTGTTTCTCACAATCTTAGGGTTCTTTAGGTGCTTTTTTGCAAATTCCAAGTGTGTTTTCATGTGTCTTCACTGAAGAAAGGATTGAGTCCTGCCACACCGCCATAAAGCCCAGATCAGTGGAGTGTTGCAGTGATGTTTGTCCTTCTGTAGGGTTCTTCTGTCTCCACATATGATCATATAGTTCAACTAGAGTGACCATCAGGTTCTTGGTCACCGGTCTAACCAAAGCCCTTCCCCATCGATTGCTCAGTTTGGCCAGAAGGCCATCAACTCTAGGAAGAGTCCTGGGCTGCATTTCCCAAAAGCATCATAAACTTAGGTACATCGTAGACCCATTGAAACCAATGGAGCTACAATCAACTTAAGCTTACAATGCTTTTGGGAAACATAGCCCTGGTTGTTTCAAACTTCTTCCACTAAGAGTAACGTAGACTACATGCTT
>NW_015505234.1:3822460-3834419 GCF_001515645.1 Sinocyclocheilus grahami | reverse complement strand
GACATTACTACATTTAACATATGCATGTGGTATAAGACTCTTGATCAAATATAATAATTCATTTAAATTACTGAATAACTTCAAAACCAAAGTGTTAAAAACACAACCCCATCACAATCTCACAACCCCGTTATGATCGAATAAGTAACAGGGTTGAGTGTGACGGGGTTGTGATTTTTTGCTCAAAATGGCCACTGCTCTAAATGTAGTGAATAACAGGAGAGCACAAGGCATGCATGATATTAAGAAATTATGTATATTGTTGAAATAAAAAGATCATTTTCACAAGTAATAGATTTCTATCTTTATTTGATGTAACGGGGTTGAGTCGTTAAGCTTGACAACCACAATATCACAATATTAATAAGTTATAGTTATAAAAGAAGGTGGGAACTTGCCTATTTCTGCCCACAGTGTTGTTCAGAAGACTTATATGATGTCACTTCCTGTTAATGATGTCACATAAGGATCAGTTAATAATTTTTATGGGGGGATAATGATTTGTGTAACGGGGTTGAGGGGTTATTGAGGTACGGAACTAAATAATATGATTTTAATAAATAATCATGAATTTACTTAGAAAAAAAACATGACCAGCAAAAAAGCACAGATAGATATTTATGAGAATGGCAAAATGTATGGACTTTTTTCTAATTTTATTATTCATATCCCAAGTAAACTGTCATAGAAGGCCATGAGGGACATGACAAAATAGGTGGTGTCAACTGAAAAAAAAACAAGATAATTTCTAAAATAAAGATAAAATGTCATGTTTTTTAACCTTATTAAAGGAGACATTTCAATTAATACAAAAAGCTTTTAAAAATAGATTTTGGGGACCCAATACATAAAATATACTTAAAAAGGTCAGAGGGACTCAAATCGTACCGGTTTCGTGGAATGACTCATATCTCAAGCAACCCAAATTTTTTCAGGCCAAGTCTAGCTATAACTACCCGTCCGTCATCTACAATATTGTTGACGCCACTGGAATCTAGCTACCCGTCAACTATAGTGCATATCTTCTAATGATGTGTACATCTCTAACACTGCGATAAATAATGACAATATATTTATGTTTTGTCATGAACCTTCGATACTGACAGCGATCGTGCAATTATGGTTGCTAAAGTTACCTGCTTACATTTCTGTTCGCAAGTTTACACATTTAGCACATTTTTACTGACTTTTTCTTACTGTTATGTTATTGTTTGAAATGCATATACTTGTAATTAAAAAGAACACATACTTTTAAAACCTCCTCCATATTTTTTTTATAATTAAAAAAAGTATAAACTAAATAAGTTAGAACAAAAAGTATGCTACATGTATTAACTTTCATAATAATAATAGTAATCCAAGACCTAAAGTAACTAAATAGGTCAATTATATTGAATACGACACTACAGAATTAAGCCTTTTCAGTTCATTTCATCAAGACTCGGACGCACCGTTACGCACATCCGTCGTCATGCAAGAATTCATTTAGAAAACATTATTCATTTTGGAGACACTCGTTTTGCGTAACGCCAGCTACCAGCATCCAAGAGAGGCACCAGAGCAAGCAGAACAACAGCATCAAGTGTAACTCGACTCTCTGCGACCATGCAGCGAAACACTTGAGTGAGAGCAAGTGTTGTTGTTACAGTGTTTACAGCCCATAACAATAACTGTACGCGTTTAATTACGCATTCTAAGAGAGAGAGAGAAAAAACATGTAACGTTTCTCGCAATTTCTACCTTTTAGGCTTGTTTCGACCTTTCAAATAAATATATATTGATTTATTCCATGAAATGTCTGTGGTAAGACTGCGCAATCTTAAATGAAATGGAGTGAAGCATACCTGTTCTTCAAACGCGCCTTCAGAAAGTTTTTTCCAAAAGGAGCCATCGCGCGTCAGTATGATCGCAGGTCAGATCCAAGACATCGTGTGGCAGAACGGAGCGCGTAAACCTAATCAAGAAAGTGGCACTGAAGTGCTGGTCGTGGAAAAAGTTGAACAACTTGCGAACTTCAAAGTAAGAGGAGTTTCGAACAGGGCCGGCCCACTTCACACGGAGGGAGGCGACAAAACCCGCTTGTTGGATAACTGTGTGAAGCTGATGATCGAGATGATAGCATCTCTGTGCAGTTTTGGAGAACGGGGAGTGTTGCTACACATTTTCCTTCAGCGTCTGTAACTCTGTTTTTGTTTTCCCTTACGCTACGACTCTCTAATATAATACTCACATATTTATCTGCAACAATTTGAATCAGTTAGACATTAAAAATAAGCGCAGTTAAATGAATTACAGACTGTTAAAGAGCGTTGATATTACAACATACCCCACTACTTGAATGGGTCGTCACAATAATAACAAATATTCTACAAATATTCAATATTCGCCATCTTCATTTTTAATTACTTTTATTGTGGCAAATATGTTATGCCATTCTCCATTAATACAACACTTTCCAGTTTAAACATCTGATTTCAATATAATCAATTTCATGGCAAATAAAATAGCTATGTTTTACTCTACAAACAGGATTCTATTTGTCCTGTGAGTCTGTCATGTTTTTATAGAATCTAACACACCTCAGGAGGTTGGTGGTCATGATTTCACTCTTGTAACTCATTTCTGATTGGTTAAACCGACAGTGTTACAACACTCCCTTGTCTTTAATTCTGTATGATGATGAATTATAATGCATCATAATATTTCAACCTTGACATTGGCTATCATCATATATCTGGATAGGATATTTGTTTTTGGAAGCAATCAAAAGTAAAGCCCGTTTCATTACAAACTGTACTAAGAGAATCTTTTCGAGGTTAAATGTCACACATTGGATTCTCAAAACAGTCTATATTTTATCTAAGCACAGTATGAGCAACACATAACAATGGAAAGCATGACGGACAATAAGAGTTATTATTAGGTTGACATGGAGTTGAGCAATACAGGATAAGATTGGTAATTCTTGAAGACTGTCAATATCAGTGAGTTCAAATGAAGGCACTGCGCAACCTCTCCAACTTTCATCATCCCGCTTCTAAGAACTAATCATAAATTCACTTCTTCACTCCCCCCTCCCTCCATTAGAATGAAGAGAGGAACATCAAATTAGCATTTCTGAAAGTTTTGACGTCAACAATCAAAGTGGTTTCTGAGGTGTTTGCTGATGTCATCGTGACACAGGACAAGAGGGCATGGAGGGAGGGAGGGATGGAGAGAGAGAGAGAGAGAGAGAGATATGGAGATGGATACGGGAGGGGTAGGAACGATAGTGCACTCCTCTGACATCATAGAGGCTCTTATATACCGGGTGGAATGGAGCCCGCCATTCCTCACTTCACTTCTGTGAAAGCCAAGAGAAGACACAGCAAACAGGTTGGATAAGAAACCAAGAAGACAGCATAGTGACTTCTGCAGGACGCACTGTGATTTTCTCTCTCTGTCTCTGTAACTCTCTTACAACTTATCTCTCGTATTCTTCCATCCGTTTTCACACCATTTTATGACCTTTAACCCTATGGACTTGGGCCCAGCTTGAATGTGCAGAAACTGTGGGACTACTAAGAAAATGCAGATGCAGCTGACCTCCGTTATGCTCCTTTTTTTATTGTGTAATGGACTGTGTTCAGGTAAAAGCACTTTTATCAATTTATACAGACTGATTTTACTTCTTCTAAAAAAAGCACATTTTAATTACCATTTAAAAATGACCAATCTTTTACAAGGTAAATATTTCATGATTATGATCTTTGACAGCTAATGTTCAAATTATATCTTTTAATGTCTTACTTAGTTTTAACTATGCTATTTCTTTATCTAACTGATATTATTAAGGATAATCAGTATTTTCACCAACGCATATGCATCATTAGACTCTATTATGTGTGGATAATTTTATTAGCAATTGAATAAAGATAAAACTTTAAAATACAACTTAGATGGAATCATATATACATAAAAATGTTTGTCTACATTTGCTGTAGAATATTTTTCTGCTTTTATGGCTATTTATACAGTATATCACAATTTCCCTTTGAAATAAAGAAAGTCACTCATTTAATGCTCTAATGTCTTTAAGACATTTTATACTTTAGACTTAAACATATTGCTGTGCATGTATCTTACGGTTCTAGCTATCTTGGAATATATGAATAATATGAAATACAAACCCATTCACTTTTTTTCCCTGATCTGATTGAATTAAAACAGACTTACTACTGTCTACTGTCTGCAGACAAAAATGTGTCCGGTTTCTCTGTACTTTGATGTGTGTATACTCATTATGTGTATAGTCCTACTCTTAAAACATGTCAACATTGTGTGTTTTCCCCCTCTTTATAGATATAGACCAGGGAAAAAGGGCAATAGAGGAAGAGGTACTGAGAAGTCTCCTCACTTCAAAGGTACAGACTTGCTTTTAAAACACCTGTGGAGTGGGAGCCAACAGAGGCAATACTGGCCTTATATGGAGCCTTAATATAGATATGCCCTTTGACTGTGGGGCAGCTGAATTTTAAATTAAAGTCATGGTTATTTCATGGTTTTTGGTTTTGTGAATACAGCAAAAAAACAAACAAACAAAAAAAACTACAGATTTATTAAACAAAATAAACAATAATCTTTACCAGTTAACTTTACCATCACAAGCGTTAAATCTTGTTATGCTTCATGTTTAATACATCTGGAGAGGCATTTTCACAGGGAAAACAGAATAGCACAGGGCTTTGGGATTTATAGTAAAATTAGGTTTGTGCTCCAATCACTCAGCATTTCATAAAATGCTATTGTCTTCATGAATGCCATGGTGCACAGCAGTCCACAAATGTATATGCTAACTGATGTTAAACGTAATACGAAATGACACGTTTTTGTAAACTATTGATTGAAAAAGACAAAGCTTCCAATCAGGCAGCAAATCAGAAGCAGTGTACTCAAAAAGGAAAATGGATGAAGCTTTTGCACTCTACTGGTGGACCAAATTATGTGTCATTGCCCGAAATGATACTCAGCTGCCTTCATTCATTCAGCAATATTCTGCACCGCATTAACATCCATTATCTATCGTCAGTACATCTGTTATCCATTATCAATAGAGAATCATGTAGCATCATGGTTTTTATAATTTTCTTTACATTGTTTTTGAATGCTGATCACAATTTTTGGCTTTTGTAACTTTCCGTATAGACATCCTCTCTACTGCAGAGTTAATTATTAATTATGACTTTGAATACTGACATTAAATGATGTCTTTAAGGCTAAGCTTTTAAAATGTCAGCTGGCCAAGTCTAATTAAATGTAGTGCAATAGTTACTTTAATGGCAGACAGCCTGCAGGTCTTATACAGGTGACATTTTCCTGTTATTTAATAATAAGAAAAAAAATCTTTCAGTTTGATATGTTTGAATTACTGAGATTATTTGCACTTATTTTTAATATCAACACACACACACACACACACACAGTACATGTGTCACCTCATGGTCATTAAAATTCACAAAAATTGCCCTTGCCTTTAAAGTGTGGCCCTACCATTATGAGAAGTAGACTCCACCAGTTATACATCTTATTCAAGCACACTTCAGTACATCTCTGAGAAGAAATAGAAATAGAAAGAGCCAGACGATGAACTGTGCATCAGTCAGGACTTGGCAGTTAATTGACAGCATTGTCCACCCAATTGCTGTGATTTTCAGCCCTGTAATAATATGAGAGGCATTGGGGGAAATAGTTGAAGCATTCTGCCTTTCATTTCAGCTACAAGACGATCAAGAATATCCGGAGCTGGACCAAAACAGCGACAGTCCACTGAAGAGAAAATCTCCGTATATACTTAAAAGGCAGCTGCGCACCAATAAATCAAGGCGGCCTTACATTCTGAAGAGAAATGTGTATTACTGATGCTCAAGATCCACCGATGGAAAGACATTTTTACATTTTGTGAATATGTGTCTGTTTTCTCTGTCGTAGTATTACAGTAGCAATATAGTAATTGTATGTTCTGTTTTAGCTAAACCTTTGTTCATTTATGTGATCCAGAAGTCAATCCCTTCTTCTTCATTATGGGATGGACGATGTAAATAAAACAGCAGTCAATTCAAGAGTTTATTATATTTATTTATTTAATGTATAATTATTTTTCTTCCAATGTAATTAAATCATACTTATTAAAACTCTTTATGAGACATCTATTATTATTATTTTACAGAAGGAATTATTTTTTCATATTTCCATGATGACAAGAACATTTGTGAATAATTTTTAGGACCTTAAATGAGTAGCTTTCTTTGTGTAAACATACAGTATATATATACTGAAAAAATAATGGTGTATAAACAATTTTTACTCAGAAATTGCTAGTAAATTTCACAAACATTACAAAGAAATGGCATGAAATTTTGAAGTAAAACTGAAATAGTTTTCTTGTAAAAACATTTGGAAAATATTCTAATTCTTGTCATAGAACAAATAATTACTACATAAAAACAGATTTTAACCAACCATATGACAGAAGAAAATATGTAAAAAATGGATCACAAGACTCTCACAGGTTACACTGGTTTTTCAAAATCATAACAAGAAGAGTAGGAACCAAATTAAGCTATTAATTGTGCTTGGGTTTTCAGTTTAAGGAACCTACAGGTAAATTTGGATTAAGACTGACTGATATGACCAATAACACATAATTTGAAATTCCATACTACTGCAACATCCTTAAGACAACAGCTATATTCTGGTGAGTCTGCCTTCCATCTGTCTAAAAAGTTGTCTGTAATAGTACGATGCCATTTAAGCACTCCTTTGTACTCTAGTTGACGTTAAAGCAATTACGAAAATAACAGGGAAATACATTCCATTACTCTCCATTAAGAAAATAAAATTCCTCTAAAGGACATTTGACTTATTTTATTATGAGTAACAAAACAGTATCTATCTGATGAATGCACAATTTGTCAAACCCTGAGCTATATGCACATCACTTTCATTAATGAAATGGAAAAGAGAAAGCTTGTTGGTTTCCATTTCTCTAATTGACCACTTCTAATTAAAAATACTAATGCAGCTAAGTAATTAGCTTTGAAAAGTGCTGAACAACTCAAATAGACCAAATATTATTTCTCTGTGGCCTTTTGACACGGACTGTATGTTACTGCAGTAGGAATGATCCTGATACAATTACCAATCAATTCAAACCCCAAATGCACGGTATACTAGTTGTATATAAACAAAAATGACAAATGTACACAAAGCAATATTTTACAAATATTTCAGTAATCAGAGCCTGTTCACCAGTAGATGACAGTATAGTCTAATGCAACACAAGCCCTCAAAAGGCATCAACTGCTATCTTACAAGTGATAAACATCATTTTTCAATATTTTGTCATCTTCATTCCATTTCAAATCTTAAACAACATATAGTGATAAGTTATATTTTATATATCAGTGTACTTGTGCAATTCATTGGGCAATACTATACAAGAAACTTGTCATATAAAGATGGAGTATCAGTTCTATGATTCAATCTTTCGGTTCTTTTAAAGCTATAAATATTTAAGCACTGAGATGAACATACCATTTATATTAGAGAGGAATAATAATTTGTCATTCTGTAAAATAAATAAATAAATAAACAAAGTTGGTTCTTTCAACTTAAATGGTCTAAAGGTGATAATGGAAAAAAGTGTTGTTACTTCTGCACTAGTTGTGCTGCTATGACTGAGATGATTTTAAATAGTAAGTCATCTGTGAATATTTTCAGTTACAAGACATCACAAGAATCACTTGGAATGTTTTTATTGATGCACATGTGTGGGGTCCTGTTCAGAGAGGGCTTCTCTCTCTCTCTCTCTCTCTCTCTCTCTCTCTCTCTCTCTCTCTCTTTTACCTTTTCTGCAGGCATTGATCGCATATGGGTTCTTGTCTTGTTTGTCACTCACTTTATTGCCTGCTGCTGAAGTCTAGGGAAAAACAGCCGTGTCCTTCGACAAGGTCCCACACAATACAGATAGGAAGACAGCCACATATCTCTGTATTTACAGAACACTGATTTTTTGATGGTCGAGTTTGTATGCCTCAATATGTGTTTGATATTTGAGCAAAGCGCCAGCTGTGCTGTTCTTCCTTATGTGATGTTTAATTAAATATAGCTATCTATATCTATAAATGCTATCTATAGTATAGGAAGTAATATTGTGAAATATTATTAAAAAAAACTGTACATAAAAATGTATGCAGTCCTTCTAAGCATCATCTGTTGTGTCCATGCTAGTGCTCCTTAATTGTTTTGGCCACAATCCAGTGCTGGAGCTCTCTTTAATTTAGCTCTAATTTTCCAATGGAAGCACAGATTGACAGTTTAACTTAGTCACGGATCTCTGCCACATCCTGGGCCTGATGCAAAATGAAAGTCATTGCCTTCATCTGGGCTGAGCGGTGCATCTCCTACCAGCCGGTTACATCAAGATAATTGCTTGTGAAAGAACGAGATTAGTTCTCTTGAGATTAGTTGTGAGGAATCTGATTGTGTGGATTGAATCTGATTGTGCATTGCATGATGGTATAGCAAGCATGACCTTGTTCTCTGCCTGCAGAGTAAATAATTAGGGCCTGCATATGGGCAGTATTACCCAGCTCAGAAGTGACAGCCTCTAACAAGAGAAACTGAACTAATCGAATTCTAAATCGAAAACGAATTCTTGGCCACGATAAGAAAAAGTCTTGTCAAGAGTTTGGATTATGTGTGGGATAGCTAGAACTTTCACATGGATCTTACTTTAAAGGAATGACACATTCTACAAAGAAATATAAAAATCCTGAAAAGCAAAGAAACAAATGTCATTAAGTACACCCATTGACATTGAATGGCAGAGGAAAAAGCAACATTTCCACAGCAAAAAGCAACCTTATCCAATTTGTTCCTCTCCTGTGCTGGCTCTTTTTAAAGCTCCCTCTAGAAAAGGAAGAAAGAAGCCTGATGGTCTTCGACAGGCTCCAAGCAGAGCCATTAAAGAGCCTGATGGAGAAGGCGGCAGTAATTGTCACACGGGAGGAAAGAAAGGTAGCCACTACGCAGGCTTTTAAATGAGCTGATTGCATCTCTTTGGCTGGCAAAATTGAAATGACTACCCTCAACATCGCACCTCTATTTTCACAGCCTCTGCTCGGTTATTAAATGGCCTGCAACGGGAAAGTGCGAGAGGCGATAGTCCAGAGTGCCTTTGTTCTCCACAGCATCGCAGTCTCTCCCGTTTTCAGCACTCCCAGCAGTGCGGTGCTTTTAAAGAAGAGCATAGGGAAATTAGTTATCTCCACTCTACATGCAGGGAAAACCCTGCAATTAATCTTTAATTAAGGCTGTTACAATGGAAAGGGACACTGCAGTAATAGGAGAAAGAGAGCAAAGGGGTCCGCTATAACAACTGGAGACAGACAGCACATGAGTACATTAGTATGAGCTCATTCAACCATCATCAAAAACACACCCTCTCATCATCTAACAGACTTTGAAGAGGGCCTGTGCCACTTCAGCAAATACCAGGTTAATTCTACTATTGTTATACAGCGTATTGAACTTTATCAAATATTACTGTATTATGAGGTTGCATCTGTAATGGATGTATAATATTTCCATGATAGCGGGGACAATCTGTGCTTGGTGTATTGCTTACACCCTCATGGGGAGAACATGGATTCATTTCTTGGCTAATGGCTCATTGCTTGCAAATTGATCCTTAACACTTTCTATTCTGGTTTAAAGTTATATGTAACACAACAGATTCACATTATAATCCAAACTGTAAAACTCAACTTAAAATTATGAGGCAACTTGCTGCACAGAGTTTACTCAACTCAGGGCAAAATAGTTGAATCAACTTAAAGTTGTTTTTTCAATGAACATAATACAAAAAAATCAACACACTCCATAATAAAAAACATAATTGAATTTTTGGCTACCAAAAATGCTATGTATTCTGTAAAACATTATTTGATCAAGTCATAGCATGTTTTTCCATTACTTTAACTCATTAAATTAATTTAACCAATTAAAACATATTAATCTCTATTAACAAAATGCAACAGCACTTCTTAAGCACTGGACTAACTTAAAAGCCTGCAAAGACCAAAAAAGGAAGAAACATGACCAAAAGAAGAACTACCACCCTATTAGTGACATAACCAAGCAAAATAACATAAAAACATCCTCATACTTAAACCAAAACACATTATAACATTATTTAATTATGCTCCTCCAATGAACCCACTCAGTAATAAATGCAGCAATATACATTTCAAAATCATTTGCCTTTATATCTTTACAAAAGCAAATTATTTTGCACCAACTGGCATCCACAGGACTGAACATTAGCAACTGAGCATACTTCTCAGTAAGGTTTTTTTATTCTCAACTTCCTCTACATTGGACAGGTCAATCAACCTTTAAAACAGATGCATTTATATGTCTCCACACATTTAAATAAAGTTTCTTCAAAGGTTCTTTTCAACATTTTAGGTTCAACCAATGTTACAATAACAGCATATTGGTGAAAACATTAGTACATACAATATTGAGATACCAAAGAATGTAAGATTCTTCTGTCACTGAAACTGCAAAACCCATTTCAGGGCCTTTATTTTAGTGTCCATTTGCAATCTGTTCAACGATCATATCCCTCTCACACCAACTCATGTCTGTCTCTCTCTGGCACAGGCAACAGAGGGATCTATCAACTGCTGCAGAGTGATGGGCACCATCAGTTTCATAAAGCTGCTCCATTGAGGGAGACTGTCATCAGACAGTAGTTAATACTTATGAAACTTTAATGGTTTACTGATGAAAGCGGCGTAGAGGAGCAGGCAGGAGCCCAGAGCAACACTCCGAGGGGACCAGCAGGATAAATGAGACTAATTATTGGATGAGGGTAGATCCGGTTCCAGTGCCTCTAGCATGATATGTGACAGCAGCTGAGAAGAGCCAGATGTGGGTCTCTACCTTGGTACATTGCAGTGATGGGATATTAAACTACTGTGGCCCAGGGGACAGTAAGTATAGCCAGAAATGGTCCATTCCAACACCTGTGGCATTGTGTCTCTGGGCCCACAGATAAACACCTGCTTATCGGTGTAAGGAGTGTGCTAACCAGCTAATGATTGTCATGAGATGGATCCTTTGTTCTTATCGGACAGGGACTACAGGTCTTGCTTTACTCCAGGTTTATTCTCCCCCCCCCTTTGGATTCATCTAAACCACTTGCATCCATGCTGTAATTGACTCAGGATTGTCTATAAAATGGCACAGCTCTGTTGCAGGGCTTGGTCAGTGATACATGGAAATGTAACGCTGCAGCTACATCTTAAAGGGATAGTTCACCCCAAAAAATGTACATTCTGTTATTTACCCTCATATCAATCCAAACTGTCTCTGTGGAACACAAAAGAAGAGGGGAAAATGTTTTTTGTGTGCAAACAAAATGGGAAAAACCCTTAGGAGTTTTAATGTTGTCATCTGATTGGTTGAATTCTACTGGATTTCCAGGTGGATTTCCAACCAAACTGTAATTGGTCCTTGGCCAATGAAATTTGCGATTGAGTTCAGACTTTCTGCTGTTAGTCTTAAATTCTGGCTAGATGAGACTACTATTCCTTTAACATTTATTTTAGTATACCACAGCTTTGAGATGTTTTTCTGCACCAGAATTCAGAAGTCACAGTGAAGCTGAAGTCGGAGATATTTTCTTATTGTGACATGCATCCAAGTGTAATGGATTATCAAAAAAGAAAAAATACTTGAAATTGGCTCTATGCAGAACCAAGGTTTTGAGATTTGAACATTGTACTCAAAAGTGGAGTAAGAACGCAAATTTGCAGGGGTGAAGTTCAAGCAGAATAAATGTTTGGAGACGTCCTGCATGTGTCACCAGAAAGGGGTCCAATTTTGATTAAACATTACAAGGTCAAAAAAA
>NW_015505234.1:3769486-3818877 GCF_001515645.1 Sinocyclocheilus grahami | reverse complement strand
TCTCTCTCTCTCTCTCTCTCTCTCTCTCTCTCTCTCTCTCTCTCTCTTTTACCATTTCTGCAGGCATTGATCGCATATGGCTGCTTGTCTTGTTTGTCACTCACTTTATTGCCTGCTGCTGAAGTCTAGGGAAAAACAGCCGTGTCCTTCGACAAGGTCCCACACAATACAGATAGGAAGACAGCCACATATCTCTGTATTTACAGAACACTGATTTTTTGATGGTCGAGTTTGTATGCCTCAATATGTGTTTGATATTTGAGCAAAGCGCCAGCTGTGCTGTTCTTCCTTATGTGATGTTTAATTAAATATAGCTATCTATATCTATAAATGCTATCTATAGTATAGGAAGTAATATTGTGAAATATTATTAAAAAAAACTGTACATAAAAATGTATGCAGTCCTTCTAAGCATCATCTGTTGTGTCCATGCTAGTGCTCCTTAATTGTTTTGGCCACAATCCAGTGCTGGAGCTCTCTTTAATTTAGCTCTAATTTTCCAATGGAAGCACAGATTGACAGTTTAACTTAGTCACGGATCTCTGCCACATCCTGGGCCTGATGCAAAATGAAAGTCATTGCCTTCATCTGGGCTGAGCGGTGCATCTCCTACCAGCCGGTTACATCAAGATAATTGCTTGTGAAAGAACGAGATTAGTTCTCTTGAGATTAGTTGTGAGGAATCTGATTGTGTGGATTGAATCTGATTGTGCATTGCATGATGGTATAGCAAGCATGACCTTGTTCTCTGCCTGCAGAGTAAATAATTAGGGCCTGCATATGGGCAGTATTACCCAGCTCAGAAGTGACAGCCTCTAACAAGAGAAACTGAACTAATCGAATTCTAAATCGAAAACGAATTCTTGGCCACGATAAGAAAAAGTCTTGTCAAGAGTTTGGATTATGTGTGGGATAGCTAGAACTTTCACATGGATCTTACTTTAAAGGAATGACACATTCTACAAAGAAATATAAAAATCCTGAAAAGCAAAGAAACAAATGTCATTAAGTACACCCATTGACATTGAATGGCAGAGGAAAAAGCAACATTTCCACAGCAAAAAGCAACCTTATCCAATTTGTTCCTCTCCTGTGCTGGCTCTTTTTAAAGCTCCCTCTAGAAAAGGAAGAAAGAAGCCTGATGGTCTTCGACAGGCTCCAAGCAGAGCCATTAAAGAGCCTGATGGAGAAGGCGGCAGTAATTGTCACACGGGAGGAAAGAAAGGTAGCCACTACGCAGGCTTTTAAATGAGCTGATTGCATCTCTTTGGCTGGCAAAATTGAAATGACTACCCTCAACATCGCACCTCTATTTTCACAGCCTCTGCTCGGTTATTAAATGGCCTGCAACGGGAAAGTGGGAGAGGGGATAGGCCAGAGTGCCTTTGTTCTCCACAGCATCGCAGTCTCTTCCGTTTTCAGCACTCCCAGCAGTGCGGTGCTTTTAAAGAAGAGCATAGGGAAATTAGTTATCTCCACTCTACATGCAGGGAAAACCCTGCAATTAATCTTTAATTAAGGCTGTTACAATGGAAAGGGACACTGCAGTAATAGGAGAAAGAGAGCAAAGGGGTCCGCTATAACAACTGGAGACAGACAGCACATGAGTACATTAGTATGAGCTCATTCAACCATCATCAAAAACACACCCTCTCATCATCTAACAGACTTTGAAGAGGGCCTGTGCCACTTCAGCAAATACCAGGTTAATTCTACTATTGTTATACAGCGTATTGAACTTTATCAAATATTACTGTATTATGAGGTTGCATCTGTAATGGATGTATAATATTTCCATGATAGCGGGGACAATCTGTGCTTGGTGTATTGCTTACACCCTCATGGGGAGAACATGGATTCATTTCTTGGCTAATGGCTCATTGCTTGCAAATTGATCCTTAACACTTTCTATTCTGGTTTAAAGTTATATGTAACACAACAGATTCACATTATAATCCAAACTGTAAAACTCAACTTAAAATTATGAGGCAACTTGCTGCACAGAGTTTACTCAACTCAGGGCAAAATAGTTGAATCAACTTAAAGTTGTTTTTTCAATGAACATAATACAAAAAAATCAACACACTCCATAATAAAAAACATAATTGAATTTTTGGCTACCAAAAATGCTATGTATTCTGTAAAACATTATTTGATCAAGTCATAGCATGTTTTTCCATTACTTTAACTCATTAAATTAATTTAACCAATTAAAACATATTAATCTCTATTAACAAAATGCAACAGCACTTCTTAAGCACTGGACTAACTTAAAAGCCTGCAAAGACCAAAAAAGGAAGAAACATGACCAAAAGAAGAACTACCACCCTATTAGTGACATAACCAAGCAAAATAACATAAAAACATCCTCATACTTAAACCAAAACACATTATAACATTATTTAATTATGCTCCTCCAATGAACCCACTCAGTAATAAATGCAGCAATATACATTTCAAAATCATTTGCCTTTATATCTTTACAAAAGCAAATTATTTTGCACCAACTGGCATCCACAGGACTGAACATTAGCAACTG
Source organism: Sinocyclocheilus grahami (assembly GCF_001515645.1). Lineage (NCBI taxonomy): Eukaryota > Metazoa > Chordata > Actinopteri > Cypriniformes > Cyprinidae > Sinocyclocheilus > Sinocyclocheilus grahami. The sequence goes on along the minus strand of NW_015505234.1, from coordinate 3,816,338 downwards.
AGCATACTTCTCAGTAAGGTTTTTTTATTCTCAACTTCCTCTACATTGGACAGGTCAATCAACCTTTAAAACAGATGCATTTATATGTCTCCACACATTTAAATAAAGTTTCTTCAAAGGTTCTTTTCAACATTTTAGGTTCAACCAATGTTACAATAACAGCATATTGGTGAAAACATTAGTACATACAATATTGAGATACCAAAGAATGTAAGATTCTTCTGTCACTGAAACTGCAAAACCCATTTCAGGGCCTTTATTTTAGTGTCCATTTGCAATCTGTTCAACGATCATATCCCTCTCACACCAACTCATGTCTGTCTCTCTCTGGCACAGGCAACAGAGGGATCTATCAACTGCTGCAGAGTGATGGGCACCATCAGTTTCATAAAGCTGCTCCATTGAGGGAGACTGTCATCAGACAGTAGTTAATACTTATGAAACTTTAATGGTTTACTGATGAAAGCGGCGTAGAGGAGCAGGCAGGAGCCCAGAGCAACACTCCAAGGGGACCAGCAGGATAAATGAGACTAATTATTGGATGAGGGTAGATCCGGTTCCAGCGCCCCTAGCATGATATGTGACAGCAGCTGAGAAGAGCCAGATGTGGGTCTCTACCTTGGTACATTGCAGTGATGGGATATTAAACTACTGTGGCCCAGGGGACAGTAAGTATAGCCAGAAATGGTCCATTCCAACACCTGTGGCATTGTGTCTCTGGGCCCACAGATAAACACCTGCTTATCGGTGTAAGGAGTGTGCTAACCAGCTAATGATTGTCATGAGATGGATCCTTTGTTCTTATCGGACAGGGACTACAGGTCTTGCTTTACTCCAGGTTTATTCTCCCCCCCCCTTTGGATTCATCTAAACCACTTGCATCCATGCTGTAATTGACTCAGGATTGTCTATAAAATGGCACAGCTCTGTTGCAGGGCTTGGTCAGTGATACATGGAAATGTAACGCTGCAGCTACATCTTAAAGGGATAGTGTACCCATTTACATTTTAAACAAATTTTTTTATTTTGGGGTAAAATATTTTTGTTCTGCAGTAGAAAGAAAGTCATACAGGTTTAGAATGACATGAGTGTTTTATGGGTTTGCTGTCGCTTTAGTCTCAGCCTCAGACATCACACCCATAGACCATTGACTGAATGTCAGAGACATAAAGCACACAAAATGGGAAACACTTCGGGAGTTTCAGAGTCGTGATCTGATTGGTTGAATTCTACAGGATTTCTGCCAGGAAACAAAGCCGTTGTGATGCCAAACCCTTCATGGAAGAAGAAAGTTGTTGTGTTTACAACTGTGACAATGACAGGATAGACTCTTGATGACTTAAGGCGATGTTCTTTGTTATTGCAGGGACATCGACTTTACATTTTCAGAATGGGCGGGGTCATTTGGCTATATAAGCGGGCGTTCGCCACACGATTCTCAGGTTACTTCGACTGAAGCAATGACTGTGTCGTGCGGCTACATAGCACGGCTAGCAACGCAGTACTCGTTTCCGTATCTCAGGGAACCGAGGTTACGTAAGTAACCGAGTACATTCCCTATCGATACTTCCCTCGTACTGTGTCTGCTAAATGCGCTATGGGAACACAGTACAATCACGCTGTGCTAAGGTAGAGGAACGACTATATAAGTATTGTAACTTCTATAAGCAAGCAATGCCCATAGGAAAGTTAACAATAACCCAAGGCTAAAACGGGCTGAACTCCCTGAGGTCACACCCGGCTTGGTTAATTGTTCCAGAGTACTCATGCAACTTCGGCACCCCAGGGGTCGAGAGCTGACAAGTAAACTAATACCAGAGAGCTTGAGCGCGATATGGTCAAGGGCTCTCTGTCAGACTTGTTTGTGTAACGTAGCGCATGTCTATTCAAGCAGAAAGGACCCTGGTCTGCAAGGCCGGGACTTCCAGGTTATAAAACCTAGCAAATGTGGACGGCGAGGCTCAGCCGGCCGCCTCACAAATTTCCACAATGGACACACCGCTAGACCATGCCCAAGATGAGGCGATGCTTCTGGGGGAATGGGCCCGCACTCCGATGGGACATTGTAGGCCCAAGGAAGAGTACGCTAGCGTGATAGCGTTTACTATTCATCTAGAGAGTCTTTGCTTCATGACCGGATGCCCTTTGGTGTGATTACCGAAGCTAACAAAGAGTTGTTCCGACCGTCTGAAGGGGGCGGAACGCTCAATGTAAATTCTTAGAGCTCTGATGGGGCAGAGCAGGGATAACTCTCTGTCCTCTTCAGAGGGAGGAAGCACAGAGAGCGCAACGACCTGTGCTCTGAATGGAGTGGAGAGCTCCTTGGGTACGTAACCATGCTTTGGATTCAGGACAACCTTAGAGTCGTTAGGGCCGAATTCCAGGCAGGCAGGGCTAATGGAAAGCGCCTGCAGGTCTCCTATTCGCTTTACCGATGCTAGTGCCAGAAGCAGAGCAGTCTTCAGCAACAGTCACCGAAGGTTGGTAGACTGTAGCGGCTCAAAAGGGGGGCCCTTCAGGGCCCTCAGCACAGTAGGCAGATCCCATGAAGGGACAGTGAGGGGGCGAGGCGGATTCAGCCTCCTGGCACCCCTCAAGAAGCGGACAACAGCACTGTTCCTGCCCACCGATTGGCCCGCAATGGCCGCTACATAAACCTTGAGAGTGGATGGGGAGCGTCCCTTATCCAGCAGCTCTTGCAGGAATGACAACACCACTGACAGATCGGAGGCAGAAGGGTCTTCGCCACGGTTTTGGCACCAAGCGGAGAAAATAGACCACTTAAGGGCGTAGAGGCGTCTCGTAGATGGGGCTCTAGCCTCCAAAATCGTGTTTAAAACTCGCTCTGGGATGCTTGAAGGCTCCCTTCGAGCAGCCAGAGATGTAGGACCAACAAATCGGGCCGAGGGTGCCATATTGTCCCATCCGCTTGAGAGAGGAGATCTCGTCTCAACGGAATGGGCCAAGGGACTGCTACCAACTGCTGAGTTTATTCTGATAGCCACAGTTGGTTCTTCCAGAGAGGGGCCACCAGGAGAACCTTGTGTCTCTGTTCCCTGATACACCTGATTACCTGTGGGATCAGGGCGATTGGGGGAAATGCATAAAGAAGGAGGTTGGGCCAATGCGTCCCTGGTCTTTGAATAATAAATTGGGCAGTGAGATTTGTCTTCTGAGGCGAAGAGGTCTACCTCGGCCTCGCAGAAGATCTGCCAGATTCTCTGAACCGTCTGCAGATGGAGCGTACACTCCTCTGAGGGGACATTGCTCCTTGATAACATGTCCGCTCCAACGGCAAGCTCTTTTAGTAAGCTCTTTTAGAGTCGCTGGATGGCTGCAAGGGAAATGAACCGGAACTGCTGCGTCGCTGAGGCGGCGGAGAAGCGGGTCAGCCGAGCAGAGAGGTACCAATCCAGCTGCGAGGCGTGTCAACGGTGAGCAGGCTTCGGAATCAGCGTAGAGCGTGTCGTCGCTGAAGGAGAAGAAATCTGAGAATCCTGTGGTGAACGCCCGCTTATATAGCCAGATGACCCCGCCCATTCTGGCGGGCTTTGCCGCCATAGACTCATGCAGCTCCGCTGCCGAGCCATTGGCTAATTTTTTATACACTGCACGAACCAATGGCCGTGCAGTTTCACTGCGTGATTGAAAAAGGCTTCAGTTCATGAGAAAAAAGGCTTTTTCCCATAGCGTCTTTAGCAGACGCAGTACGAGTGAAGTATCGATAGGGAACTATGATTGGCAGCTTTATATGCCAGTCAGATGGCCTCTTCAGCGGTCCTTGGCTAATGAAGTCCATACTTTGAAGAGAACCTGAGGTGTTTCTCCACATAATGAAAATGAAGTGGCAGATCTTTTCTTTCTAATTGTGATGTGCATCCAAGTGTAACGGATTATCACATAAATAAAAAGTACTTGAAACTGGTTCTATGCAGAGCCAATGTTTTGAGATTTTTGGACATTGCTCTCAAAGCTGAAGTAAGATGAACGCAAACTTGCAAGGATGAAGTTTAAGCAGAATAAATTATTGGAGACGTCCTGCATATGTCAACAGAGAGATGTCCAGTTATGCCATTTTGATTAAAGGTCAAAACATAAAAAAAAATTTAAACATATGCATGGATGAATTGTTCACAATAATATCTATAACATGCATTTAAAAATAGACTGTGTAGTGTCATTTCATGCTGACTTTAACGGTTCCAAATGGCCCAGATGTCCTTATCGTTCCATCAAGTTTATGTAGCACATGTTTGTTCTTTAAAACAGGAGTGCAGAGGTGGTTTGACAGAACGTGGCCCTTCTGTCTCAGCGACAGTTTGTTTCACAATGACACACCAGCCCCCAAACACATCAACACACAGATCACATCCTTGTCATCACAGATTTCCCGTGAGCGTGAGAGCGTCTAATCGCAAGTAACCATGCTTTGGTTTCAGGACAACCTTAGAGTCGTTAGGGCCGAATTCCAGGCAGGCAGGGCTAATGGAAAGCGCCTGCAGGTCTCCTATTCGCTTTACCGATGCTAGTGCCAGAAGCAGAGCAGTCTTCAGCAACAGTCACCGAAGGTTGGTAGACTGTAGCGGCTCAAAAGGGGGGCCCTTCAGGGCCCTCAGCACAGTAGGCAGATCCCATGAAGGGACAGTGAGGGGGCGAGGCGGATTCAGCCTCCTGGCACCCCTCAAGAAGCGGACAACAGCACTGTTCCTGCCCACCGATTGGCCCGCAATGGCCGCTACATAAACCTTGAGAGTGGATGGGGAGCGTCCCTTATCCAGCAGCTCTTGCAGGAATGACAACACCACTGACAGATCGGAGGCAGAAGGGTCTTCGCCACGGTTTTGGCACCAAGCGGAGAAAATAGACCACTTAAGGGCGTAGAGGCGTCTCGTAGATGGGGCTCTAGCCTCCAAAATCGTGTTTAAAACTCGCTCTGGGATGCTTGAAGGCTCCCTTCGAGCAGCCAGAGATGTAGGACCAACAAATCGGGCCGAGGGTGCCATATTGTCCCATCCGCTTGAGAGAGGAGATCTCGTCTCAACGGAATGGGCCAAGGGACTGCTACCAACTGCTGAGTTTACTCTGATAGCCACAGTTGGTTCTTCCAGAGAGGGGCCACCAGGAGAACCTTGTGTCTCTGTTCCCTGATACACCTGATTACCTGTGGGATCAGGGCGATTGGGGGAAATGCATAAAGAAGGAGGTTGGGCCAATGCGTCCCTGGTCTTTGAATAATAAATTGGGCAGTGAGATTTGTCTTCTGAGGCGAAGAGGTCTACCTCGGCCTCGCAGAAGATCTGCCAGATTCTCTGAACCGTCTGCAGATGGAGCGTACACTCCTCTGAGGGGACATTGCTCCTTGATAACATGTCCGCTCCAACGGCAAGCTCTTTTAGTAAGCTCTTTTAGAGTCGCTGGATGGCTGCAAGGGAAATGAACCGGAACTGCTGCGTCGCTGAGGCGGCGGAGAAGCGGGTCAGCCGAGCAGAGAGGTACCAATCCAGCTGCGAGGCGTGTCAACGGTGAGCAGGCTTCGGAATCAGCGTAGAGCGTGTCGTCGCTGAAGGAGAAGAAATCTGAGAATCCTGTGGTGAACGCCCGCTTATATAGCCAGATGACCCCGCCCATTCTGGCGGGCTTTGCCGCCATAGACTCATGCAGCTCCGCTGCCGAGCCATTGGCTAATTTTTTATACACTGCACGAACCAATGGCCGTGCAGTTTCACTGCGTGATTGAAAAAGGCTTCAGTTCATGAGAAAAAAGGCTTTTTCCCATAGCGTCTTTAGCAGACGCAGTACGAGTGAAGTATCGATAGGGAACTATGATTGGCAGCTTTATATGCCAGTCAGATGGCCTCTTCAGCGGTCCTTGGCTAATGAAGTCCATACTTTGAAGAGAACCTGAGGTGTTTCTCCACATAATGAAAATGAAGTGGCAGATCTTTTCTTTCTAATTGTGATGTGCATCCAAGTGTAACGGATTATCACATAAATAAAAAGTACTTGAAACTGGTTCTATGCAGAGCCAATGTTTTGAGATTTTTGGACATTGCTCTCAAAGCTGAAGTAAGATGAACGCAAACTTGCAAGGATGAAGTTTAAGCAGAATAAATTATTGGAGACGTCCTGCATATGTCAACAGAGAGATGTCCAGTTATGCCATTTTGATTAAAGGTCAAAACATAAAAAAAAATTTAAACATATGCATGGATGAATTGTTCACAATAATATCTATAACATGCATTTAAAAATAGACTGTGTAGTGTCATTTCATGCTGACTTTAACGGTTCCAAATGGCCCAGATGTCCTTATCGTTCCATCAAGTTTATGTAGCACATGTTTGTTCTTTAAAACAGGAGTGCAGAGGTGGTTTGACAGAACGTGGCCCTTCTGTCTCAGCGACAGTTTGTTTCACAATGACACACCAGCCCCCAAACACATCAACACACAGATCACATCCTTGTCATCACAGATTTCCCGTGAGCGTGAGAGCGTCTAATCGCAAAGGGACCTTAGATCAGTGGCCGTCAGACAGTCACTGGCTTATTACAAGCCATTCATCACCCACATCTCTGTTTTGAGCTCCTCTGCTCCTTGGGGAACAGCTTTTTACAGCCCTTTGTTTACCCATCAATCTGTTCATGCTTTTCTTTTCCATTCTCTTCATCACGTCTTTCTCTGACATCCATATCACTAGGCCCTTAAACCATTCAAAAACCGATATACACAGTACATACCAGCAACTCCCTTTGTTGGTTTTGGATGTTGCACCACAAAACAGATCAAATACAATTACAATCATGCCTTGATTGCTTTTATAGGGGCGGGACAGCTATTAAGTGGAGAATATATTTTACAGACAATCTATATAAAAGTTAATGGCAAGCAGTTTTTTTAATAAAATTTTTTAGGATATATTAGTGTTTATTTAATTGCTAGTAATGTAATCTCTGATTTCCCGCTGCTATCATTCTAATAAATAGCTTAAAATATTCACAGATTGGTGGTAAACCAAGTTACTTGAGAGATGTGAGGTGTTGGGTTCAATATAATTGAATAAAAACACATAATTAACACGGTTCAACATATTTTTTACTCCACACTTGTCATCCACAAGTTTCATCTAAGGGTAATATTTGAAATTTTTTTGGCTTGCAACCATGAATAAACCTCAAGCACTGCAGGCATTTTACTTGAAATGCTTTCAATGCGGCAAAACGGTTTAATACTCTTTTTGTTGTCAATCATGGTTTTATTTTGTAGCATATTACATAAAGCAATCTAAAACTTAAGGCAATTGCAATAAATGTTTCCCCGCATTTATTTCACAGGAATGTTTGATTATCCATGTCCGACAACCTTGCAAAGTTACTGTCCTCCTTATAGCTCAATCACAAATGTTTAGGTGATGTGACGTAAATGCTTTTTAATCCCTAAAGGGGTCAACTATTTAAAGCTTTTATTAGCTCTTCTACTTTGACGTCCCTGAGGCAAATGTGGTATTATTTCTATCTTAAAGCGACATATTTATCTTTCAGGCTAAATTTCTGCCAGAAAGATGTCTTTTGTTGCAAATTCAACCCCCATGCTGTTACATTATCGGTATAATATTGAAGTACTGATAAATCTATTGTTTCACTGTAGAGCTCTGGGGCTTAATCAGCTTGCAGTTTGAGACAGAACGAAGTGGAATTACTTTTATATGAAACTCAGCTGAACTTTTTGAGTAAAAAACAATTGATTGGTCCCCACTCCCTACCTATTATCTTTTGCCTGCCTCTCTGAAGGTATTAACATCCATAATGATTTTTCTTGGGAATCAGATGGTGGGAGAGATCCTGAGCACAGCATATCATTTGGGAATAGGATAAGAGAAGCCTCTCCGCCTCAGATTCACATCATCTGATTGTATGGTTTGGTACCTTATTTACACAGACTGTCTGCCATGTAAACCTCGAATCGATTGGGTGATGCTCCGCGCGGGCCCAGGAGTTATTATGGCATATTGGTTTTTCTGGACCATTCTGACACCTTTTAAAATGCACATTAGATATGGTTTCCCACATATCTCGCCTGCCATATGGACTCACCTCAGCATTAGTTCCACTCCACTTTGAAGGGCAGTGCTGCTGTGGCCTCAGCTTTTCTGTACCTGCACTGAAAATGTGGAAATTGCTGGGTCTGCAATAAAAATAGTCCTTCTAGGGTACACTCTGTACATCTGTGTTTACCTAATGTAATGATCCTTTGAGATAGTTGTTCATATATACATAATTATAAGCCCTTACTCTATATGTTAATAATCTATGAGTATATAACAGTATATACACTGTATGAAATATTGAAAGGTTTAGTATTACTCTTGCTCTGCTGGATGGAAAGATGAATGATAAGGAGAACAATTGTAATATTATCCTTCATAAAGCACAGATTATTGCAAATTTACCTGCCATCCTTTGGTATAAGAAACAGTTATATGTTACAAAGGTAACTGTTACAGTAAAAAAGGCTTAAAAAGGGAACGAATTGATCATAACTTGAAATGTAATACAAAGTTACAATTCACAATCATCCAAAAATATTGGAAAAAAATCATTAAGCAAATAAATTTTCATACATCACTGTTTTGCTGAAATATTCTTGAAAAAACATTCCTTTTCAGGCTTTTTCATCTGCTGAATAAGTTTCATCACTCTGGTTTATTTGTGATTGAAGAAGTTAAGCATGTTACAGTTGCCTACAGTCTCTACTACTGCACCCATCATTTATCATGGTAAAATTAATTTTATTATACAAGAAAAGAATTTGCTAAGTGCTGTAAAAACTATTTTCAGTTTAGTTTTCATTTTTTTTCTTTCAAAAACCTATGTCTGTAAAATAAATTGTAGTACTTGATCAAAATGTGAGAGCAAAAAGTAATAACGTTGGCGAAATTTCTATGAAATGTGGATTACTTATTGAGAGCCTCAGGGCCGGAGTGCGACTCATTTTCAGCCCTGGAGTTTCATGCCTTAGACTGGCCCACTTATTATTATTTTTTAATGGCCTTTTCAGTGCTGCCTTCGCGCTTTATATTATCAATTTTTCATCTATTATTTTTACATTGTGTATATTCTTGTAAAAAATAAGTGTTTGTTCTTTAAGTGTTTGTTCATGAAACTCGGTGTTGGTCTGTTATAATTCTGTTAGGATTCTAAAGTAATTGAATCAACCCGATGCAGTGTGGTGGCAGAGTTGTATTAGATCTGTTGTTTCTAATGTAACTGAAACAAAGTTGTAAGTTTCTAATGTAATTGAAACTGACTGCGAAGTTGTGATGATTCTGATGAAATTCTAAAGTAACTGAATTAACCTGAAGCAGTGTGGTCACAGAATTATTTCATAACTGTTGTGTGTTATAGTGTATTGAGTCCGACGCACCATGACTCTGTGAAGTTTAAAGCCCAAAAGCAGTGTTGATTTGCCCAACGAACTGTGGCTATGTAAACTGTTTTAAAATATATCATAAAACCCGAAGTAGTGTGGTTTTGTCCGACGTACTGTGACAGAGTTACATTTTTAACAGTTTAGGGTAGTGAAGTGTAAGGCCCGACGGAGTGTGGCCATGTCCGGAGAAGTGAAAAATTTGGTTTAGAAGCCCGACGTAGTGTGGCTGTTTTATTCATTTGCATACAAAGCACAGGAGCTGTGAATAATTAGACTAACACAGGAGCTGTGAATAATTAGACTAACAGGTATCTTAAAGTAACTAGATAATGTTCAGTCAGTGAAGGAAAAGAAGCCTATCGAATTGCTGAACACAGTTCAATAAGATTGTGAAAATGGAAGAGTTGATAGTTAAATACATCGCTAAGCATTCAGTAGGAATGTTTGATGGTATAGAGAAGGCAGATGAACCCTACGAGTGGGCTATGTTTCAATTAAAAAAATCCCAAAATGCCTAAAAACAAAGAGGGAAAAGTTGCTAATGCTCTTCAAGCTCTTTTTGCCTCATACAAGGTAACTAAGAAAAGATTAGAAGAAATTAAAATTGAAAACAAGTTGCTAAATTGTCAAGCTAAATTCTATGTCATGTCATAGAGAAATTGCGAGGCTGAAGAGATCATTTTGAAGGAACAGATAGGGAAATTGAGAAAATAAATTTCAAAGTCTGAAACAGAGATGGAAACATTTAGATGTTTGTATGAAGGGACAGCTAGACAGTTATTAGCCATTAGCCAGCTAGCCATTAGTCGTCATAATTCCTCAGATGATTCTGTGAGATTCCCAATAGCACCAGTCTAATAAGCAACTAGTTAAGAGACCCTAAAATAAAGTGTTACCTTAAGTTCTACTTCTGTAGTTATTTTGGTGAAAGTAACTCAAAAGTAATATAGGAGTCATGTAACGCATTACAATTCTGAGACAGTAATATTGTAAGGTAAGGCATTACTTTTAAATAACAGTAACAAGTAATCTATAATGTATTACTGTTTGGAAGTAACTTGCACAACACTGTTAACCAGTGCTCTCTCACAGGAAGTTTGTGACAAAAGAGCAGACAAAGGTGCAAGGAGAGAAGCTGTACATAGACTTGATGAGACTAATTTGGTTAACTTGAGAAAGATAACTTAGGTGACAATGGAAATTGGAGAACATCCTCTATCATTTGCATCCAGGTTGTGGGAAATGTTTAGCTGTTACAGTGGTTTGCCCAATGCAACTAAACAAAATCTCATGTTTAAGTCTGCATTAATTGCACAGAGTAGTTCACACATGCGAGAAGCCATTGCTCTGCATGTAGATGTAAATACACCATACGAGCAAATCATTTCCAAAATAACACAGCATTTCAATGCAAGAAGTTAAATGAAAGCTGCAGAATCTAGACATCTAGTTGCTGCACTTGGCAGGAGAGAATGTTCTAGATCATCTAATGATTTCCATCAGAGACCAAAGAGATTAGAAAGAGTAAATTCAGAAGGTGTTACTCTATGTTATGCATGTGGAAAAGCTGGTCACATTGCTAGACATTGTCAAGACAACGAGAGACCTCATCAAAGCTTTGTGTGTCATGCATGTGGAAAGGATGGTCACATAGCAAGGCATTGTTTAGAGAAAGTTAGGAAAGATCAGGAAGTTGTTTGTTGTGCTTGTGGAAGTATGGGACACAAGGCAAGACACTTGTGTGTCATTTTTCACACAAAAGAAGGATGAGCTATCGTGATTTGCTTAAGAAGATAGGCAGTTTAGAAACCCAGTTGGGACTGTTGAAAGGAAATAAGGAAGAAGCCATTCACACCCTGCCAGACACAGCACTGTATGAACAACATGACTGTAGCTCAGTCACAAGCAGATGCTGATGTGAATTGTAGGAATAGTTTTATGATAGTATTATTTCTTAGAAAATATGTTTACTATCAAAAAGGGGGTGATAGTAAACATCAGAAGCTTCTCATATTTCAAATATACAAATAAACTTGCCTTGCCTTGCCTTACTGATAACACATTCAACAAACGTTTTCTTCCCACAAGTAGAATATCCAAATTTTAGCGTAACATAAATTTACATATGCCCACCATGAAGAAAAAATTAAAACAAAAGAACACTTATTGACAATTCCAAGGAGATCGTCAATTTTTAGGGCAAGTTATCAAGAATAATGGTCAAAAGAGATGCACAGCGTGACCGTCACATGGAAACATGTGATATTGATCACAAGCTCTTCGGATTGACTTTTCCCCCCACCTAGGAGACAAAGAACAGACTTTCAGAGATTCCTACAGACCTCTTAATCTCTGGTCTTCATGCATTCACAGAATGGCACGGAAACTGCCTTTCCATGCACCTAAATGACACTAAAAGGACTCGAGCAACTTCTATTTCTTTACTTTAGTTTATTTTATTTTCCGTTGAGAGTTTCGTGTTTTGAGTTAAGTTTGCCTAACGCCGCATCTCCAAAAGAGTGCTGTCTAAAACTTCAACTGCAGACCACAGCTCCGCGTCGCCAGCCAACACCCAACCACTGGCTTCCCAAGACTGAACCTCCAGCCAATCAGCAACCTCGGGAAACCCCTTTCGGCAACCAGACAAAGAAGGGAACCCCGCATCACAGGAAAGCAAGTAACTCCAGATTCTAGCTGAACTGGTGCATGTAATATAAATTTTAACCTCATTGAGGGACTCAATGCGAGGGTTAATTAAGTGATTGATGGTTGTTCAGATCTATGCAATTGCACATATTGCTGTAAACTTGGGATTTCACATTTTCATTCTCTTAAACTAATTATTTCCTCACTTTCTCTCTTTCTGAAAACTTGTGTGAATGCGTGTGTTCATGTGTTAGATTAGTTTATATGTCTTAGATTTATCCAATAAAGCCTTATTTATATTGAAAAAAGAAGTATCTCGTGTTTTGTGCTCACAAGTTAATGTCTTAAACTGCCGACCTTGTTACTATGCTAATTAATAGTGTTTTCACTATATTTTGGATATAAATATCCATTGCAGAATTGATGTCATACGGCTCGTTCACTGAATCGCTGGCCGTCTCAGTGATCAGCCGTAAAACAGTGATTCTGTCCTAATTCCCTTACATATTATTGGTGGAGTTCCCTTTAAAATCTTAAATGATTCCCTTTGAGCTAAATTGACCTGTTTCCCTTACAATGATTTAATTGCATTCTGTGATTACATTTCTGTAGCTTTGGTTGTGAAAAGATTCTTGTGAGGGAAAGGGGGGGAAACCTCTTCTTTTTTATCTCGTTTCAGGTATAAGCATCGAGATGTTTGTTTGAAATGTGTACCCTCCTAGAGAAAGATGATCCGGTCATCTGAAGGACAAGAAGGCCAGCAAAACCAGTGGAGCCAGGGGACTTCCAGAAGAAAAAGGACTTCAAGAATGCCATCAGGGCCAGTGGAGCCAGGGGACTTCCACAAGAGATGGGACTTCTTAAAGAACAGAGTGATCATCAGAACCAGAAATTGAGAGATTTCCAGACCTACAAGATCCAGAACTCCAATCTTAAAAGATCTAGACACCCTGAGACCCACAATGGCATGGATGGACCTGATGGAACTTCACAAACTGCAACAACAGCTAGAAGGACTTTTCCAAATTGAAATGAATGGACAATGGAAAAAGAAACAAAGAGATCAAACTATTTTCAGAGACTGTGGACTAGCAGTCTTCTCACCGAGATGGAAAACAAGAAATGAGAAATGCACAAAGACAGACTCTATGCACATGACCACAGACAGACAGACAGACACACACACACACACACACACAGGCTTGTTTTTGTGAAAAGTGGGGACATCCCATAGGTGTAATGGTTTTTATACTGTACAGACCATATATTCTATTGCCCTACACCAACCCTACCCCTAAACCTACCCCTCACAGGAAACTTTGTGCTATTTCAGATTTTCAATACACTCCATTCTGTGTGATTTATATGCGTTTTGAAAAGTGGGGACATGGGGTAATGTCCTGAAAATTCACCTTCTCCTTGTAATACCTATGTCATACCCTTGTCTTTATACAAGTTTATGTCCTCATTTGTCACAAAAACGCGCACACACACACATACACACACACACACACACACACACACACACGCTATGTTGTCTGTTGATTGATGTTTTTGCTCCTTTGGCTAGGTTTGTACTGTCATAATGTTTAGTAAATTTAGAGAATCCCTTTTGCTGTTATGGTTCTCAAGTGCTCCTCTCCCAAACCCCCCCAAAAATGTTTGTGTGTCATTTTGCCAAACTTGAGAGAAGTCCCTATGATAATTTTGCCTAATTGGATGGAGCGATAACCAGTGTGCATGAGGTGTCGACCCAATGACGGGTAAGATTCTCCTTTGGCCAGAAGGGGACAACCTAAGGCAGGGCTTCACCGCCACTGGGCACCTGCCCTGGAAGGGAGGTGTAATCTGTGTAATGGGAGTGAGTGTGATGCTTCTTTTGGGCCAAGAGCATCAAAGGGGGGACTGTAAGAATCTATAGTCTGCCCCAACCCAGATTCCACTCCACAATATATGTTTGATCATGCTCATTTCCCAAAATGGCTTAATTATTATAGAGAAGAAGAAAGTCAACAGTTATGTTGTTTCTAGACCATTTGGGATGATCACATCCTGAGCAAATGGTGACCAATTGTAGAATGGGAGAGGGTGTGGGACACTGAGAACCACCTAAGACAAAGGGGTGTCAGAACTTAATTAACATACAGACTACAGCTGTTACAACAGGAGCAACTTCATTTACATTAAGGGTAGTAAACTGTAACTGTATAAAAGGTTTGAGTTTAGGATATTCTGGGTTCATTCCGACTCCGTTGAACCCAAGGTACTACATGTACTTTGTCACTGCTATGCTGAAATAAACATCTTCATCAAGATCTTCAATGTCCACATCACTTTTTCTTACATTGTGCAACAACCAGAATAATTTAAGAGAAAATCATATATTGTGTGTTTCTACAAAATACTGTAAGCTGAAGTAATATACTGTGGAGCAGAAACAGAAAATCCAGCCAAATAGCCTAAGCACTGTAACTTCATTGTGAATGTATTAACATGACACAAAGCATATGAATAAACAAATAAATAATGCATGAGATTTGATAGAATCCACTGACATCTGTGATCATTTGAAGTCTCTAAAATTACACTTTATCACACAAGCTAAAATTATTTCCATAAGCAGTGAGGCATTTCTGAATAGTGTGGCTTGTTTGAACTTGTATTCACCTGCATAGACACAAAAGCAGGCCTATGAACTTATAAGGCAGAGAATATTCAAGTGTATCCATGCTGGCTTATACTGTGCATCCAGCCCGATTACTGCAGGACAGATGTGTTCATCTGCATGCAAATTTATTTAGACCTCTACAAAAAATAATTTTGTTTCCCCAAAAGTGTTTTACTTTACAATTTCTGGATTTTCAATGATGAACTGGCATTCATTTTTGTCAACTCAGCACTTGAGTCAATGTATATTTAGGTACAATATACAAGGCAAACATTTCTAATGATAAATGTAAAAAAATATATGTAATTTTACAATATAGTTACAGTACCATGTGACAAACAGTGTGGGAGAAATACAACATAACTCTACATCATAACACATTCTCTTCACCTATGCAGCACAATACATAAGATGTCCGTTGTTGTAATGTAGTATTAGTATAGTTCAATTACAAATCAAGTACAGTACAATGCCAGTCAAGTTCAGAGAAGACACTTGAAAACAAGTCATAAAGCCTAAAACCGACAGGCGTACTAACACTGCGGCATTCTTTCTTAGCTCATGCATGAACAATGATTTAGACAGTTGTTTTATTAGGAAGACAAAACCTTCCAATATTTTCATTTGTAACATTTTATTACACACCCAGCCCTAACATTTAGCTGGCTGTTTAAAAAAAGGACCTGTGCTTTGCTCACAAGAAAGCACTACAAAACTATTGAAAACATACTGTGACATTAAATAGCCATAGAAGTCTGAAATGCATCCAAAAGACCATTCACAAATACAATTGGGCAAGAGGTATTCACCTCCAGTAAACTGAATAGAACACTGACAAAGAAACAATGCAGTTCTGACCTGGGTTGAAAATGAATGTGTATACACAATGTAATGTAACGCATTTCTAGCCTGAGAAATAGTGGTAGTAATGGCTTCTTGATAACTACGGCAAAGTTAATTTTTGACATAAGTTTGTGCAAAGCACTTAATGTAATGCCAATTTTGTATCTTGGGTGTTGGCAAAGACAACTGCAAAAATCATGCAAAGTACAGGTTATTTTTATGATCCCATGAACTACTACACATGTATGAACTGCAGCATGATAAAAGACCAAAGAAAATGAGTTGTTTTCATGGGAAAAAATGCCTGGCCTTAAAATAAATAAATAAAAACAGGCGATAAACACATTCTGCAACATCACAGAGTCATGTAAACAGTTGTCTTATTATTGCATTTTTCATGTGACATGCTCACTCTGACGGAGTAATTAGATGGTTGCGAAATCAAGTTCTAATGTCTCTCAAAACATCTTGTGAAAATGTAATTCGGGTAAACAAAGAGTAAACAAATACTCATAGTGACAGATATGGTCTATAGAGCATACACTTACACAATGACACAAAACTGCATTTAGATGGAGCGTCCAACAATTCCAGCCAGGGGTTTGCTATGAGAATGGTCTGCACTAGGGTGGTTGTTGCTAATGTAATTTTATGGGGGAATGAGCCAAACAAAAACTCAATTTACCCTGGTAAAATTGCGCTGAGCAAAAGATAGGAGGAAAATACTGAAAAGGGGAAGGAGGTTTACCTCATTTGTCACTGTACTGTCCAATCACAACACTTCAGAAGATGGGAGAATAGCCACACTGTTCCAGTCCATGACTCTGAAGAAATGCACAAACAAAACAAAACTACACTAAAAAGACCCTTTTGGCCCAGGATTGATTGAACAACATTTCTGTTATCATTCAGTGGGGAGATAGTATGAAATGTTGCTGAGTAGACTGATGCCACAATACGTTGCATATTCAAGACAACATTGACCCTGTGTTGGTGGAAAGGAGAGCAGGATAAGCAAATATTTTAGAGGTATAGAAGAAAAGAGTAAACAAACCAAAAAATAACATAACCGAAATGAAGTGGTTACAATTCAGCTTCAAGCAACTTTTTCAGCGACTATAATAGGATATGTCTGTTAAAATATGGAAAACAGCTTCACTGTGAAAAATGATTTCTTGTTAAAAAAAAAAAATTATATATATATATATATATATATATATATATAAAACAAATAAGTACTCTAAATGTTTTTATATATATAAAATATCATTATTGTCTGAATAGTTCATGTCAGAATTAGCTGAAATGCCTCAGATGTGTGAAATATTGTACTGCCTTTAAAATAGTCTGAATAAATGAATAAATTTGAATAAATAATGATTTCTCAGGTGAATAAATAATTTCTAAATTGCATAAATAAATAAAAAGATAAATAAACAGATACTTGTGCCTTTAGCTACGGTTCAAAAAAGTTCTCATTGACTGGCACCTTGTGTAGTCCAGAGGCTTATGCTTCTAATGATAAGCCATTCTTTCTGACTTGCAGTTACCACAATGCGAACACACTCAATATCAAATGCTATCTTATGGTCCACATCATGAACCTCAATGTTTCCTTTTTTAAACTCCCCTAACGTTATATAAGAGGAGCACTGCCTTCCCTTTTTGGTTCCTACTAATTTCTCCCCCACTTCCAGAGCTCCGTGATGCAAAATATCATTCTGCCGATCATCCGTTCCCGTGATGATCTTGATTTTGCTGATTTTTGTTGCCTTGTTGAACACTATTACATAAAAGTCCCCAGTGGACAGAGCCTTGCCCCAAAAGTACTCATCCACACTACTGTAAGCTTTGGCAGCATCATAGCTCTCAAATACATTTATGTTTGTGTACAAACTGGCAGGTGGGTTGTCTGGGATATCAAGGGAGTCTTCCTCAAAGTCATCATCCTTAAGTTTGTTTTCTGCCCCCTTATAAGAGGAATAGTAGCCCATGTGTTGGAAAAGGGAAGGCTTGAAGCGAATCGCATCCTTCTGGGCCAATAGGCCTCGGAAATGGATAAGAAGCCAATCGCAAGGCATCTCCTGATAGAACATGAGCAGGAAATGGGCAAGTCTGGGAAGGTCTCGTGAGTGGTACAGCTTCCCTATGTAGCCCAGTTTGGAGAATTCCAGCATCACCCAATACAATCCCTCCCTAGATGCTACCACTTTCTTCAGGGCGGTGAGAAAGTTTCGAGAACAGCGCACATCATCCTCCAACATCATGTAGAAGTCTGACAGGTTGGTGCAGAAGTTGAGCAGAAACGCGTAATCTACATTCTGTTTGGAACGGAAGCGTACCCTATCCTCCGGATCATTGTAATTTCTCTTCAACCCATCCAGGGATGGGTAGTATTTGTCAGGTGCATGGATAACTAGCAGCCGTCCTGCAATGATATGGTGGCCGAACTTCCTTGAGATTTCCTGAACTAGGCTCTCGCACCATGCCAGATCAAAATCTGCCAAGTGGACAACCACAACAATCTCTTTGAGCTCCTCGTAGCTTGATTGGTCAAAAATAGACTTGATGGTCTCCAGCAGATAGTTTCCTCGTTTTCTTTTCACAGACGACAATCCAATGGTGAGATACTCTATAAAAGAACATGAAAAATCATGGAGTAAGAGAATGTATGCCTTGAACAGATCTTATACCTTGTCTAGGATAGAAAAAATTTCTTAATCAATATTTTTGTTATGTTGCCCAGTGAGAAATATACAAATATGACTAAAACAAAATACATTTACTTAAAAAACAAAATTATGTAAAATATAAAAAGTTGTTTTTGGATGAAATATCTCAAATTAAGTCATTAGCCCATTCACATTTTTTTTTCTTTTTTTTAGACATAAATCTCACTAGACATTATTAAATTTAATCTTAAAGCAAGAACAAGCTATTTGATAATTTCATAAAAATATTAATTTTGTTTAGCAAGAAAATATGTTCTTAGCCCATTCACATTTTTTCTTTTTTTTAGACATAAATCTCACTAGACCTTATTAAATGTAATCTTAATGCAAGAACAAGCTATTTGATAATTTCATAAAAGTATTAATTTTGTTTAGCAAGAAAATATGTTCTTAGCCCATTCACATTTTTTCTTTTTTTTAGACATAAATCTCACTAGACCTTATTAAATGTAATCTTAATGCAAGAACAAGCTATTTGATAATTTCATAAAAGTATTAATTTTGTTTAGCAAGAAAATATGTTCTTAGCCCATTCACATTTTTTCTTTTTTTTAGACATAAATCTCACTAGACCTTATTAAATGTAATCTTAATGCAAGAACAAGCTATTTGATAATTTCATAAAAGTATTAATTTTGTTTAGCAAGAAAATATGTTCTTAGCCCATTCACATTTTTTTAGACATAAATCTCACTACACCTTATTAAATGTAATCTTAATGCAAGAACAAGCTATTTGATAATTTCATAAAAGTATTTATTTAGTTTAGCATGAAAATATATATGATTTTAAGGATGGTTTTACATTTTTTTTTATTATTATTATTTTTTTTTTACAATTAAACGAAGCATTTTTAAAGAGACTTGATCTAGACATATGGTATAGCATTTGGAGTTGTGCCTTTTTTTTGCCTTCTCGTGAATATGTATGTATAGGGTGTGTGTGTGTGTGTGTTTGTGCCTATACATACATATACAGAAGACCACAAATAAATAAATAAATACATACATAAATAAATGAACAACTCGAAATTCTAGATCATAAATAATACAGTTGTGCAGTTTTGCATATTGTACATATTTTTTTACTTATTTGTTTAGAATTTTTAAAACTGTGTGTACTGTTAATACTAAAGTATACAAAGGAAAGCAGTCTTACTCTTTCGAGGTAAAGGTGTTCCAGCAAGGTACCGATAAGTCACGTTGATTGTTCCAGAAAAATTGGTGATATCTTTAAAGGTATGAACATATCGCTCTGAGTTCAGTGGATGCATTGAGGTTTCTCGTAACTGATGTTTGTCTTCCTCCTGAAACACATGACATCCAAGATCCAAGTCTAAATATTGTCACAAGTCTAAAGTAAGTAAAAGTTTGTCACAACATTTCAATTGAGATTTAAAGCAAGAAAAAATATCTAAGACAAGATAATATGTATATGAAATGCCATGATTCCTTTTGCATCTTTAAGTTTAAGCGCTGCAGGCAGTGCCGTTCCTAGACTTCTGGGGGCCCTACGCAAAACTGTGTCTGGGGTGGTGGAGTGGGGTATGAGTGGTTATGAACGAATGAATGAAACGCATTTGTCCGTGTTTCACTCCGTCTCACTGTCTCTTCCGCGGCTCGGTACGCTTTCAACTCGTTTTTTTAGTCTCGAGCAAGACTGTACCACATTCACATTACATGATTTGACTGATTTTTACGTAGAAACGGCGACAGCGCACCCCATTAAAAAAAAGATTGTTCATGTTTTCATAACCGCTGGCCAAATTCAAAAACAAAACTCAAATTAAATCATCTTTGAGAGCAAGGGGGCCCCCTGGTGTTTCGGGGACCCTACGCAGCTTGCGTATTTTGCGTATAGGGAGGATCGGCTCTGGCTGCAGGTTATTATTTTTTAGATTTGGCAATATTCTTGCACACTTTTGTATAATCTCATTAAATGTAAATGATGGCCTTTGAATAATTAATTGTACACACAATATTACTTACTCAACTTTTCAAATAACTTATCTTGTATTAAATTATAGCATCTTTTTACCACACATGAACTGTTCACACTTTACAAAATTTTTGTATTTCAATTAAATGGGTGTTATTTGGAACAGTGACTTTTTGAATAATTCAACAGACAAACACACGCGACATGTTATGATCACAAAGTTTTGATCATAAAGTTGGCCTCATGAATAATACATTGTCTCTTGCATTTGGACTGCCTCTAAATCATGAAATTTTAAATAGGCAGCAGCGTGAGCTCTGATAATTATATATGCACAGCACAGCACCGGCAGCCTTACACACAACATTTGGTAATTAAACCATATAAACAAAATAACGTTCCAGCACAGAGATAATTAATGCTAAATCACATGCAACAACAGTAGTCAAGTTGTTGTGAAGCCCACTATTGTCTTGTTATCTGCTCCACTGAAGTTGTAAATAAATTGACCTCTATAATTGAATGATTTCAACAGGTAAACAAACTCACCAGCACGTAGCCATCCTCGATGTAGAGGTTTATGAAGAGCAGGAAGGTAATGAGAGCCACCAGAAAAGGAATGGTAGAACGTTTCCGGAAATATCTCATCTTGTCCAAGTACTTCAACACCAGTCTCATGATGGAAACACTACCGGTGTGATCTGATAGAAACAAAGAGAAAATACTGAGGAAACTGAGAAAATATCAGGATGTATCAAATGCTAAAAATACACTAGGCATTTCTCAGACTGCTGTGTTTATCTTTGAATTGCAATTCAGTATATTTCCCTTTCTGTCAATCAAATTCAACTTCCTGTGGGTTGTGGCCAATTCAAAATCATGGTTTAACTGAATGGGAGACAATTTTTCAACTCTGAATTTTGAATAACCCTGATAGAAGTACAATTCTGATGTGGTCTTTTTTAAACAAAAATATTTCAGATGTGAAAACGCTACTGTAAAAATTAAGTGCAGCTCCCTAAAATGATCATGTCTTTATTATTCAGGAGAAACTGACACCAATTTCTGGCTGTGCAGCAATAAGAGAAGCACTTCTTTTTCTATATAAGACAGGGCATTCACTCTAAGGTCACACTAAAATAAGCGGCAGGCTTGTGTGCCTCTAAGCACAGTAATTAACCCGACAACCATGTAGGTATAATACAGACTTCAGCTGAAGAACACGCAGTGAGGTTAATACCCCGACCCTGCTCACCAGGCATTAGCAAAGTATGTACTTTATGCCTTTAAGTCCTATTGTTTTGCCCTTTTTGAGGTATGTGCATCAAGTACAAAGTATGGTTCTTAAAAGCTATACTGCAAAATTGCATTTCAATTTCAGCTATCTTCATCTGATGATACATAGTTGGAGTGACTGTCTTTGAAATAGAAGAAAAAACATTTCAGCTATATGTGCATAAAATAGGCCCTAGGCGTTCTTTTATTTCTAACCTCAAATTACACAGAGTAATCCAAGAATAGAAAGCAGGACGCAAGTGTTTTGGAAGGCTTTCATGTATCAGCCTTTTTGATGGCTCCTGCTAAGCACCTTAGACCACTAATGGAATACAAAATAACTTTACAGTCGATCCCATGACCAGATGCGTATCGATTCTGCCCTCCGCCAACCTTTTTCAAATGGGGATTGTCAAACCAATATTCTATGAGCTCTTGCTTGTGCTTAAAAAGTAGTGAACACATTGAGACTACACATGTGGGGTTTTATACATTACCAGTTTGGGGTCTTTTTTTTTTAAAGAAATGAATACTTAAAAAATACAATAAGACATGAATACAGCAAGAATGCATTAAATTGATCAGAAGTGACATTAAATAGACAGTAAATAGTAAATGTTACAAAAACTCAACTGCTCAAATGTTTTCTACTTTAATAATAATAATTGTTTCTTGAGTAGCAAATCAGCATATCATAATTATTTCTGAAGGATCAAATGACACTGAAGACTGGAGTATTGGCTGCTGAAAATCAGCTTTGCATCACAGGAATAAATTTCATTTTAAGATATATTCAAATAGAAACAGTTTAAATTGTAATAATATTTTACTGTATTTTTTATCAAATAATGCAGCTTTGGTGAGCTTGAGAGACTTCTTTCAAAAACATCTTAAAAATCTGACTGACCTCAAACTTTTTAATGGTAGTGTACATAATACCTTTTTAATGCACTTTTAATACATATTTAATAGTCTAAGTCTTTCTTGTCAAAGAAACTTTTAACCAAAACAAAAAAAAATGCTATGCATTCGTACGTAATGACATTTGTACAAATACCATAACTACTGTCCACTGCAGAAAATGTCAGTACCTAAATATATAATGTGCAATTATTATCATTCATAGAACACTTTAACTTTTTAAATCAACTCATTATAACACAACAGAATGTAGACAGCAGAAAAGCATGTTGCCAAACCGATAGTTGTACTGCACATTTCATTTTCTTGTGCATTTAATTACACAAGTGGCTGGCTTTTAAATTTTCCAGTTCAAACCATTTAGCATTTTGATATATGCAGGTGGATTCATGTAATGTTAATGCAGCATAATAGCAATGCTGGATTGATTCAGCCTGAAAACCTGCTTCATCCTGCACTGGCGGTGAAGTGAGGAGAACCAGAGCAGACCCCTAACAGACCTCTGATGATTTTGCATAACATCACATGGTACCTAATTCTAATACTTTACCTTGCAAACTACTTGATATGATCATATGAGAAATTTCAGATTTTAATAAAGGTTTTTTTAAAAGAGGTGTTCTCTGGTATCGTCCTCTTTTGGAAGGCCAAACAAAGTAGTTTCGCTTTCACAACGAAACACACACACTTCACGACATGGCGGAAGCAACAATACTACAGCGAGAATAAAAGTTATGCCTTCTTTCTTTGCGTGAACATTTGGGCGGCGTTATGCAAATCTTCCCACATAGTGACGTAGACATGTGGGGGCGTGTTAGAACGAGCCGTTTTAGGTAGGCGTGGTTGACTCTTAACTTTTATAAAGAATATCTCTTCGGATTTGAGACTTTAGTCTTTGCAACTTTACAGATCTTCTTTATGCACCAAGAGCTTGTAACACTCCAAAGAGAAAGGAAAAATTGAAATCGCATCATATGACCCCTTTAAGCGAAGCTGACATTATCCCTCCTCCTTTCATGATGCAGAGAGTGGCGCTTGTTGACATAAAATAAAAACATTATGAGCTCTGAAACCTAAAACTCCTCAAAAATGATAGAAAAACACAAATTTAATAATGACTACATTTCTTCCCAGAGTAAAGCTGCAGATTTAGTTTGTAAAAGGGAAAACCACCAGCCTGGTACCTTCATCTATTGCATAATTACACCTGACAGGGTCTGATTCTGGAAGAACTGAAATTACAGGCAGAAGCAGAGGTCCCATTTGAGGGAGTGCTGACGTAAATAACCTGTGGTTCAGTCCCATTTTCTGTAGATCATCACCTCCTGGGGCGAGCAGCCCTTTTAGCAGTCAATATAAACTGGCCATTTAGAGCGGTACCGCCGTGCTTAATGAAGCAGCTCAATTAGAGAACGAGAGGAGTAATCCAAAGAGTTGATTTCATAAAAACACACGCAATCCAGATGGTCCCTCTGACTAACATTGGCTTGTTAGTGCATTACACTGCGTTCGCTAATGCGAACTGCCACAGTTTACCAAACTCATAGGAAGTGTACTTATAAACACCCATTCATTTTAAAATGAGAACATTGTGCTAGCGTCATTTCGAGCTGCACATTTGCAGATATTTATCTACCGTTCTTATCTTTTCACTCTCCTCTTGGTGACAGAGAGAGTGTCATTTCTCCCAGGGTGGAGTCTCTCTCTTTGCCTTGGTGACATGAAATAGAGAATAAACTTTAGAATGAGAAACAAGAAGCTCCCTGGTGAGAGGAAGGCAATTACAGTCATGTCTGATGTGCCGCAAGACCCCATGAATAAGAAAAACAAATCAGTTTACAGAGTTGGAAATGGCTTAGAGAGATGTTTGAGGAAGGATGTCTAGTAGATTGTGAGACTGCTATGCAATTTTTATTATGTAAATGCACTATGAGAGAATGTGGAATTAGAGAATACTTGGTTTGATTTGGATTTAATGCAAACACTCTAGCATCTCGACTATAAAGAATGAACCTACAAGGCCATGTACATGAGGGTATTGCGGCTGTTTCGCTGGTGTAAATCTGCAATCAAAGAATTACTGCAGCAAGCAAGGGAGTCTTGTGTATTTTCTACAAGCCTGATCCTTTAAGGCCAAAATACAAACATGTGTGAGTCCGCACATTTTTCCTTACAGCTCAGTTTTAAAGTACAAATTTCCTTACAGATCGGTTTTAAAGTAAATTAAGACTCTAAAACATCTTGTCACTGAATAATTCCAATTCTAATTCTTAAAAAGCAAGCCAAAACGAAGCTAAACCCTTTAAATTTTCCTGCTACACAGATGCTTGCAGCTCAAATGCTCAGCTAATGTTGAAATCATGAGCCACCCATATTCTTTCAAATCAAAACAGCTTCATAAAACCTCCCTCAGCTGTAGCTTTTATGCTACTTGGGACGCAGAGGCGTACCTTGCCTTAATGTGAAAACCTGCATAGAGTAGAGGGGAAAAAAAGCCATTTTGACTAAGAGAGTAACAGATTAATAAAGCTGGCAGTAGAAAGCAATTCTTCCACATTTGATCTTGTTATCTGTTTTACATTATTTCCCAAGGGTATGCTGCACCTCGCTGATATACAGCTCTGCGCAAATAATCAATTAAGCCAGCAGATTCTACAGCTTTCTGCTCTTGCTTTGTGTCAGAGCTTCAGCCACTTAAATAGATTTTTCTCCTCAACAAAAGAGCTGAAAAGCAGAAAAAGAGTACCGGCTTCAGATGATAAGAAACACCACCTCTAGATGAACACTGTGGGCCTCAGTTCTGTGAATGAACTTTTGATAATTAAAATAATTTCTTTGTGTTAATCAATTTGTGCGCATTGCTGCCTTGTTTATTGAAATTTGCCATTAGTCTTATTTACAAAATAAATAAATAATATACAATTATGTGAAGGATCATAGATCTCTGTGGAAAATGTGCAAACAAAACCCTTGAGAGAAAAAAAAAAAGTCAATTGCCCAGGGTACTGACTAAACAATGCCATTAATTATTAGCAGTTGTAAATGATCAGAAAGAAGTGCAATTATAAGTATGATTCTAAACAGCTTATTATTAACTCCTTATGACCACAAACTACTAAATTAGAATAATGATAGCTAAATATACAAATGAATCCAGAGCGTAGTGTAGAAGTAGAAGCCAAAAATACCAAAAGCCAAAAGTTTGTGAACTGGCCTAGATTTTTTTCTGTAAATTATTGCAGTGTCAAGATGTTAGAAGAACCAAATTAATTAAATTTTATTGACTGGCCATAGACATCGTTCACACCATTGAAAATGAGCAGCCTAAAGGTTAAGAATATGAAATACTATTTTCACAAGTTTCAGGTCAAATTAATCTCACATATGGATAATCTAGTTTGTTTTCTTCTAATGTACTGTTTAGAACAGGATTGATCTAAAATATGTACAAATATATATTATGCATATAAATATACTACCACAATGATAAAAACACTTTTAATAATGCAAACGGTTTTATAGAAAATCCCAAAAAGTATACTTACTATTTTACACTGACTAATAATGACTGTAATATTTTACAGTTCTGCTCATGAATATAGATACTAAGTAATTTAATCCAAACACTGAATATCTGATTATGTTTTCCATTACAAAGCAAACTGATTTTACCCAAGTTTACCTAAGTAGTTTAAACCAAACTCTGAATATAACCTAGTGAACTTGTACAATCTGCTTGCTTTAAAATGAAACACATCTGTTAAAGAAAAGACTCATTTGTTAAAAATTACAGTTTGTTAATTAACAAAACCTAAATGGCCTCCCATCTTTTTTAGCAGTACATCAGCACACTTTTATCATGTAGCACTAACACAGCACATCTTCGTTTTTTTCTCAGTAGTCTGACTGCTGGTAAATGTCTGTGCGTATACCAGCATTTGTACGTGCCTGCTGAAATGGCACCTCCTGACATCGGTTTTGCTCATCAACACATTCTTAAGGCATAAGATGTTCTCTGGAGAGTTTGCAAGCTTGTAACTGCAGAATCTTCACTAAAACACATGAAAAACATTGTTCAACTATTGCTGACACTGTCAGATACAGAACACACACACAGAGCCACCCACATGCACATTTCCCCCTTTTCTTTCAAGAAGACAGGAAATATCAAGTCATAATTTTCACTAAACCCTGCTTAGTCAAAATAATTCTTGTTTGTTCTTCGCAGCAGGCTGAGAAAGCTGAGGTAAGATTTCTGTTTCTGCACAAGTGACAATATGTAAACACAGTGTGGACACTTGTTGTCTAGAACCTGATGACAATACAAAGAAGGATCTCTTTCCTCACAACCAGGT
Source organism: Sinocyclocheilus grahami (assembly GCF_001515645.1). NCBI lineage: Eukaryota > Metazoa > Chordata > Actinopteri > Cypriniformes > Cyprinidae > Sinocyclocheilus > Sinocyclocheilus grahami. The sequence continues at coordinate 3,789,533 of NW_015505234.1, read as the reverse complement.
CTCAAACTTTCCTCTAAAGCATCTGACATGTCTCAGTGTTGCATGAAGTTTCATACTTAAACCTTTCTGTGAGATAAAAGAATACATTTGTTTATATCCCCATTCTTAGTCTTGGTGGCAGCCTATTTTTAGCGACTCTCCTGCACAGAAGTCATGGTGGTGCTTTACTGTGAGGATCTGCTGAATTTCTCTCTTTTATGATGTATGAATAAATCCAGTGCCTCACTTGGATTTGGGCACAGTCCAGGCTGCAGCAGGCACCAGCTGTACAGGTGGCTTAGCTTCATGTTGGAAGCTGTGTGAAAAGCTTGACTGATGCTGAAAACAAAGCAAATTCTATAATAGTTTACATATGCCAGTTTCCTTAATTGTAACAATAAGGGCGCCAAACATGTTAGAACTGAATAGAATTGCATTACTGAGCAAATAGGAGAGATTGCATGATTCGTTTTTCGATTTCCATTGTATTCCAAGCTTTTGGTCCTCAAAGAATAAAAAATAACTTCTTCAAGAAATGTATGAATTAATCAATAAATCAATCATGAATCAATCAATTTCTAAATATTTAAGTTCTATTAATAACTCCAAAACAACACAAACATAAAAAATTAAGCACAAATATCATTATATTTAATATAGTGCATGATTTTTATTAATTGAACACCATGCGAAAACAGTTCTAAACAAATTTGTCAGTGGATATTTATATGAGAGGATAACAGGGGATGGACTCATTTTTATGGATCATGGACTCATATTTTGGCCAGAAGCGACAGTTTAAAGTTAATTATGGATTTGTTTCTTAAAAACAAATAGTATCTCACTTCACAAGACATTTATTAATGGACTGGAATCGTGTCATATGCCAGTTTCCTTAATTGTAACAATAAGGGCGCCAAACATGTTAGAACTGAATAGAATTGCATTACTGAGCAAATAGGAGAGATTGCATGATTCGTTTTTCGATTTCCATTGTATTCCAAGCTTTTGGTCCTCAAAGAATAAAAAATAACTTCTTCAAGAAATGTATGAATTAATCAATAAATCAATCATGAATCAATCAATTTCTAAATATTTAAGTTCTATTAATAACTCCAAAACAACACAAACATAAAAAATTAAGCACAAATATCATTATATTTAATATAGTGCATGATTTTTATTAATTGAACACCATGCGAAAACAGTTCTAAACAAATTTGTCAGTGGATATTTATATGAGAGGATAACAGGGGATGGACTCATTTTTATGGATTATGGACTCATATTTTGGCCAGAAGCGACAGTTTAAAGTTAATTATGGATTTGTTTCTTAAAAACAAATAGTATCTCACTTCACAAGACATTTATTAATGGACTGGAATCGTGTCGATTACTTGTGGATTATTGTGATGCCTTTATCAGCTGTCTGAACTCTTATTCTGACGGCAGTGCTGAGTAGATTACTTACAACTTGTAGTTCGTTACTGATTACAAATTGCATGATGGAAATTGTAGTGTATAACAATCTATTGGATTACACATATTAGGTAATGTATTCTAACTATGTTTTGATTACTTTTAGATTCCTTTTGAACTAAGAAAATCTACTCCATTCTTTGTTATGAACATCATGAAATGTATTAAACATTACAGTATGCCAGGGTTTCTCAAACTAGGGTTTGTGATTGAAATGCAGGGGGTTTGTGAGTTGATGAAAAGCAATTAATTAATTAAATACAATTTTAAATTAAACAAATGAACTCCTTTTAAAATAAAACCAATTTAAATAAAACATTTAAGGAGAAAAAAAATAAGAATTAGGGTGAATCAATAAATTATGAATAATTTACTGCAATTCTGTGAATATGTTAGGGCTGGGACAATAAATTGATGCATCGCGTTTCGTGGATTGATTGTGAGATTATCAGAACGCATCGCGATTCTCTCTCGAAACGATTCTGAGCTTAGTTTTTAACAACAGATGGTGCTTTAGGCTAGTTTTTAACCGCACACTCAAATGCTCATGAAGAAGAGCGCTTGTGTGTTCGGCTGAGTAATGTAAGTGGTTAAACGTACTTGCACATCGGCTTTTCTGCTTTTATGATGCGAGATTAATGTAAACACAGCCCACTGTGAACATCCTTGTAATTCGCTTCAACCTTTTCGAACTTTATGCGTGATTATTTTAGGTTCAAATGGTGCGTGTGAACTGGAAGCAAGCAGAATTAGGCTATTCTAAAGCACGCAGTGCCATCTGCTGTTAAAAACTAAGCTCAGAATTGATTCGAGAGAGAATCATTTCTCGATTTGCGATGCATCGATTTATTGTCCCAGCCCTAGAATATGTAATCATGTAATCTATAGAAAAGTAACTGTAATCTGATTATGAACATTTTAAAATGTAATATTATCTAATTACAAGAACATAATTTCTGGAATCTGATTACGTAATCTGATTACATGTAATCAATTAGGGTAGACTGGGGAGTGTTGTAACACGGTGTCAGTTGACAAGTCAGTTTGACAAGTCAGAAAAGAGCTGTGGTGATCAGACACTCCCATGATATTTTTGAGCTTACAGGAGAAGTGGCATGTGACTGTGAGCAACATTGTAGATTTTATGACTCAAAAACTGATTTTCAGGAAAGAAAGTACATGTTTTTTTTATTAAAAGGGACATTGGATCCAAAATTCAGCTTTACATGGTGTATGCATATAATGTGTCTTAGCAGTGTGTGGACACAACCACCCTACATTGATAAAAAAAAAAAATTGAATCCCCAAAATACCTAAACAGTCTCAATAATCAAGCCGCTTATGCTATATGATGTCATTTTGCGCAGGCCTCACCCACGACCCATGGCGTACTGTCCAGTATTAGCATATCTCCACCCTCAGCCAGTTGTAAGCTGTCCGCCATTTTCTCCACGCTCGAGCAGCTGTAGTGACAACAATGTCAAGTAAGCAATGCAAGTGTTTTGTAGATGAATGTAAAAGTGAACATAAGTCTTCATTTTCTCCTGACATGAGAGCCACTGAAGACACAGTGGATTGGTTTTGTTTTTGATGGTAATACGGCATCGAATACACCTAAATTTGTTTATATCTGCGCATAATAATTTTACTCCAGACAGCTTTCTGAACGAGGGACAATTCAACGCAGGTTTTGCTAAAAAGTTAAAACTCAAGGATGGATCAGAACCCACTGTTCGTGATCCAGCTGTACCTCCAGAAGAAGTAAGTCTCACACTTTATACTTTTTATGATTATTTGCAAATCGCCTGTCCTCTTCCACGGAAGAGAGGGGCGGGGTTAGCAGAGCTCATCAGCATTTAAAGAGACATGCACCGAAATGGGTCACTGTGAGCAGAGCTGTTTTTGACAAGGTAAAAAGGGTGTTGTTTTACATGACCACTGAGGAATTTCAACCAAAGTATGTTGCGGCATCCGAGTGAGCATCCGATGTCCCCTTTAAGATTATTTTTTGCATAGAAATCATTGTATTGTACTAGATATAGTTTTTTGACTTACATAACCTAAAACAGCCATTTCTCTAGTTTAATTTGATGCTTTGCATTCATGCTAACTTCAAACCCACATGCTAAAACAGTTAGCTATGCTATGGTTCTTTGGGTTGGGGATAGTTGTTACAGTTCATTAAAAATGTAAAAACAAACCCCTTATAATGATTCCGATGAGTCCCGTTATCCAGTCATATCCTCTGTTGAGCCAAAGTCATGTGAGTTTTTTGTTGCACATCAAGGGGTTTATGTGGTGAATGTGTTTCTATCATAGTTTATGCGCATTTCTTCTTATTGGATAAAATATTATCCACCTCAATAGAGCACATATATGTTTTTTGTGCATTTTTAGAATTTATGTGCATCTTGGCATTTCCATTCAGCATTTTTTTATGTGATATCCCAAAATTCATATAAAAATAGGTAGATGGCAACATAGCTAGTTACTGAACCATTATGAGACAGGAATATAGTACACACACATGAACACTCAAACAAACACACACAGCAATTGTTTTATGCTAAATCTGAAGTCTTAAAAGAAATACAATATCATGTTTTTGTCCATTTAAATATTTCACTTTATTCAAGACTGATTATTCTTTGTTGTTCAATAAATTTCTTGAATAAATTGGATAGTGTGGATCTTATTTCAATAAATTTCATTGTTACATCTACTATCCCCAGCCTGTGTTACAACTCAACCCAGTAGTAGGGTAAGTTGTAACAACAGAACTCTTTGTATTTGACATTAACTCACAAAATCTGTGATTGTGTAGTACAAGTCCATGTGAGTTATATTTGTAATAGACAAATACGACTATCATTTATCAAAATTTGAGAGATCTAGAGCAAGCAACTACTAAGTTACTGATGCATAAACAAAAAGTGTTACTTTCAGCCCCGGTCTCCCCTACTACCCAGCACTGTCTGATGGCACCCATTTACTGCAGAGGATCCATTGGTGAGCAAGTGATATAATGCTACATTTCTCCAAATCTGTTCCTATGAAGAAACAAACTCATCTTCACATTGTATGGCCCGAGGGTGAGAATTTTAATTTTTTGGGTGAACTATTCCTTTAAATGAAGTATATTTTTGTTGATAATAAATCTACTTAATGTTCATACAGTAACAGTGTACGCTGCATTTTTAACTTGAATATGCAAGGCTTCTGGTGTCAGCTGTTTTCATATAATTAATTTAATGTTTTACTGTAATCATAAACACAGTTATTCAGTATTCATCTATAGTGGCTAATGAATCAGAAGTCTCACACATGAACAAGAAACAGCTTACTTTCACATTGAAAATAAGGTGAATAAGGCAATGTAATTATGCTTGAGAAACAGCCTTTGCGTTGTGAGCACGCTGTGATCAGCAGCAGCTGGATGCAATAATCGCATGCCAATGTGCATTGGCTCGTTTAGTTTACACTCGAAGTAGATTGGTCCCTCTAAGCGAGATCCCAATTTTGTCGGTCCTCCGACGTGACGTCGAGAGTGACCGACTGAAAGGGAACTGTGATGCCTTAAAATGCTTTTGGAACTGAGCCACTGACCTCACAATATGTGCAAACCGTTCTGGTCTATGTTGTCTGACATTCACACATTTTTAAAATCACAGTATGGCTTCTTGCTTAATATGAGTGACTAATGCTTACTCAAATCTCTACCTCTCTGTGTCTTTAGTTATGTGGTGCATCTTACAAGGTTAGCCTGTTGAGCGAGGCTCTGTCATTGCCGTGAGGCAGAGTTTTACCTTTAAGGTCAGTCAGAGACACGGAGGCCTTTAAAATTCTATCAGCAGAGAGTGTAATGAGGAAGAGAGGCATGAGAAATGATTCATGTGTGAACGAGCCTCTCACAAGCGCCTCTTAGCAGTTAGCACTTTGACCCAGATTATAGCACCAACCCAAACCTCAAAGGGGAGCTCTGGAGATGGACCTCAGCGATATGACTTCCCCCGTTTCCACTTTAAAAAGCACAAATACACGGTACAGTCATTCTCATTCTTTGGTTCAATATGATCATTTTCTTTTACTCGCTTTCACTTTCTTCCCTGTCTTCTTTTCTATGCTTCGCTTCCATTTTCCTCAAGCACACTCAAAAACTCAAAACTGCACATGTACGGTTTTTCCTTTCCCTCAAATATAAAATATCCTATAGCCACTAAAAACAGTATGTGTGTGATAGTGCTATGTGGATTTCTGAAATGAGAAGATTTTCATTTTTTAGTCCAGTATAAATTCATGTTCCAATTCCAGTTGATGTTTGCATGGCTATTATTATTAAAGGTCATCTTCCTATTGGACCATTAGACTACAAATCCTCAGTAAACACCACAGGTTCCAGTAAGGCTATAAACATGGAGATGGAGTGCTTGCTAAAACCAGCTAAATCATAGATCATCTTTTCAAGTAATTTCAAGTTAATTTCAATTCAGATGTGAACTAAAGTGGCAATATCCACTTCCACTATTTTGATGTATTCAGGCTGATTTGCCTCATCAATGTGGCATGAATGTGCCCATATTACATCCATGCCACACTTTAGCACACCAGTGAAAGCATAATTGAGACAAGGCAGACAAATAGATGCTGTTTCCCTCTGAAATCTCATCTGCTTATGTCACTGTTGGACAATATTAAGGTGAGGCCACATTAGCAAAATTTCCCAGACAAAAAATGTTCACTATTGTCAATAGTGTAGAGATTTATGAAGCCCAGATCACCTCAAACCAAGTGATGTACCCCCAGGCAGATACATTTTGACATCTCAGGGTCCTTGATCAATTGGCTCTATAGGGAGATGACTGTGAAAGTCATACCATTGAGCAAAGCTTCCCTCCCTCTCCATTTATGAGAGAGGAATGGTGGGACAGCACTCTTTCCTAAAAGCTCTGTAAAAAGCCTAGGTGACTGCTGGGTCACAAGTGAGAAATGGGAAAATGTGCTGTGGGGTGTGCGTCCAGTAGCAGATAACATGAGAAAGCACTATCTCCTCTCAGCACATTTTTGTTAGAAAGAGAATCCAATGCTATAGCATTCGCAACAGTGACTGTTTCTTGCTCTCTCTCTTTCGCTCTCTGAAATTATGGACAGTTCATTGTTTAGCTACTTACAATAGACACTGTGCATCAAAGTCAAGAGAAATGCTCTGAAGGGGCTCAACAATGCTGTTTCTGCTTTGGCACGATTCATTTGCAAAAGGGCAGGTCTAAGCATTTTAATTTACAACCTTCAATAAAAAGTCAACAGCAAACATGCCTTGAATAAGCAGCCAACATTCTCATACAAAAACTATTCATGTGAAGAAAACAAAACTGAAATTCACAGATGCAATAAACATTAGAGTAAAATATATGAAAATGTGTAAACATCAAATGGAATTGTAACATGAATAAAGTACAGCTAATATACAGTTATTGCTAAATAAACCCTGATGCAGAGCAAGGTTACCAAATAAATAAATATGTGGACAAGAAATATTGAATTTAGTTATAGATTGCTGCAGTACTTATCTATTACAATGAACACTGCAATATTGCAATATTATAGTAATATTAATACTGAAGTCCTCGTATGACCAATAAAAATGGCAAAAGTTTTAGAGTGCATAACTCTTGTGAATAACCAAACTGTGTGAACATAGTCGGACTAATCATAAATCAATAAAGAACACACAGTTGGATTCCAGTATGAAAAAGGTGTGTTTTTTTCTGTATTGCATAACCACCATTATGTATTATGTTCCTTGCAAGTGAAATCTATAATGTCTGAAGTCATTAGCATAAAGTGCCTAATTAGAATGAAATTAGCATAAATCTGGAAAGAAATGGATAGGTCCAGATTTATTTTATTATTTAAATATTAATAGCTTGGAAAGCTTTTTAGCTGTTGAACCAACTGAACTGGTAAGGAAAACATCTTCACATCACAGTGGGCATTCATTAAGTATTCATTCTCTACAAATCTGAATTATGGCCTAGCTTTATGCAACAAAATTATTCATACTAATCCATTACTTTTCATTATTTACATAACATTTTCTCTATTGCTTATTTAAATGAGCTACACTGATGTTTTACATTTCATTTAATTTTAATTGTGTGAGTGATGGAAATGTGAGGAAATTACAAATGATACAGTATGACTTACAAACTGTTGATTTGTGCTGTTTAGCGAAACTAACTGGGAAAATTGGGGGGAAACAAACTGCAATATAATTTTTTCCACTGCTGTAGAAATATAAGTCTTATCTCCTTCAGTAATGCCTGCTTAGGGAGATGTTCATATGGAGTCAAATGAGGCTCTAAGCCATTTGTAACGCAATCAGTCCTTAATTAACGAGCACAACTCTGCTCACTGACATTTATGCTTGTAGCTGTGTGGAATAACTTTCTGACTTCCACACAACAGTTCAGCCATTTACAATTCAATTCCACAATCACACTTTTAAAATGAACGCTGTCACATCACAACCTTACACAAAAAGTCACGGCCATTACAACCCAAGACAATCATTAATGGCCAGTCTGGTCTTAAAGGAATAGTTCTCTCAAAACTGAAAATTTACTAACACTCAGGCCATCCAAGATGTAGATCAGTTTGTTTCTACATCTGAACAGGTTTGAAGAAACTGCACCCCTTGCTCAGAAATGGATTCTCTGCAGTAAATGAGTGCTGTCAGAATGAAAGTCCAACCAACTTCAATACATGCTTTTGTCTGCTATCTCTTTAAATTTGCTCCTCCTAATGATTGAAATCAATCTTTGATTTGCATATATTGCAGAATATATTGAATGTATTGTCAGTTATTCTCTTGTGAATCGTAACACACTTCAAGTTTTTTGAAGAAAAATAAAATAAAATAAAATAAACATTTCAGAATAAACCTGCTGCTGCTGCCTCTTCTTTTGGCTTCCAGTCTTTCTGTCGGCTTTGAAGTTCCCCAGCAAGCCTGAGGTAAAATAAAACGCCAAACTTTTATTCTTACTTAACAAAGGTAAACTTTGAGCGGAGTTTCAAACCACAGGAAGAGCTCACGCTTGGCATCTTTCTGATGTTTAGCACATGCAGCACATGTTCCCTGGTTGCTCTAAGAATCAATTTTGTGCATAGTCTTCCAGCCTTTTAGAAAATCGTGGAAAAGAAGAACAATGGCCTGTTCTATAGCAAGCACAACAGAATATTGAATCAGATAGCTGTAAAAGCCAGGGTTCTTTAATTATTGATGATAACAGAAAGGATTTTGAAATTGGAGATAAACTCCTTGTTATATTTAGACACTCTCATGCACATACACACTATTTTCTTTTTGAATATTCCTTTCATTTCACTGTCCTTTTATAAACATATACATGTTAAACCATTAGCATTCCTGTACAATTTGCTTAAATATTAGGGGTGTAAAGGTTCACAGAAGTCACGGTTCGGTATATACCTCAGTTTTGTGGTTATGATTCGATACGAGTTCAGTACAACAGGTAATTTTTTAATTTTTTAATTTTGAACAGACAGTAATGCTACATTTGACAGGCTTGTGCTGCAGTTCTATAGATTAGTTACACCACCTCAGCAGTGCCACAAACTGATCACCTCCATGCCACGCCGAATTGAGGCAGTAATTAAAGCAAAAGGAGCCCCTACCAAGTATTGAGTACATGTACAGTAAATGAACATACTTTCCAGAAGGCCAACAATTCACTAAAAATGTTTTTTTTTATTGGTCTTATGAAGTATTCTAATTTGTTGAGATAGTGAATTGGTGGGTTTTTGTTAAATGTGAACCAAAATCATCACAATTAAAAGAACCAAAGACTTAAACTACTTCAGTCTGTGTGCATTGAATTTATTTAATACACGAGTTTCACAATTTGAGTTGAATTACTGAAATAAATGATTTTCCCACGACATTCTAATTTATTGAGATGCACCTGTATGCATTTAGTATAGTATAATTTAAATATATTAAATATGTCCAAAAAAGCACAATTTAAAGATACTTCCTTTTCACCTGGGTTTTATCTCGTAAGAGCAAGGAAATATTCTTTTTCAAGATGTGTCCCCTTTAAATATCCCACAATAACAACCTGCACAGGCTCTGTCTTGAGTCAAAGCCATAGTTGAAGATGGAAGGTAAGGAGGCCCAGACTTCAGGGAGTAAAAGCTGCTCCTGTATAACACATTCTGCTTGTACCCTCACAGCAGCCCAGATACACCTTTGGCTAATTTCCCACAATTTCCAAGCTTCCTGAAAATGAATATGCATTACAGTTGCAGTGAATCCATTTGCACGGCAGAATAATAATGAAGAAAAAGTGCTCTCAAAAATGCAATTAATCTTATGTAAAAAGCCTGCTCAACGCCTCTAATTAGATGTCATTTTAATAATTGCATATGTTGTGCAAGAAAGACAGTTTAGCAAAGGTGGTAAACACCATTGTTCATTTGTTTGATGACAAGTAAATAGATTTTGTTTACTGGAATATAACCAATCACTCTTTTTTATGAAATAAACCCTCTAGAAAAGTACTGTGACATGCAAAAACCCACACAAAATGAGGCGGATAGCTAGCAACAACACATTTTGACTGTATAACACTATCAAACAGATGAGATATGCATTCAGAAAAACAAAAACAAATGTAAATTAAAATATATATGCATTTTAAGTGTGAAATTGGATACACATGTTCAGCATCCAAGCTATGCTTTACAGCAAGATGAACATGGCATTGTGGGAGTAGATGCTTTTGGCAAATGATTACACCGAGCCTTGGATTAACCAAACATATCACCAGTAGAAACACCAGTCCATGCTCTAGAAGCATGGCGTCATCTTGTTTGTGTTATCCAACTGTAGCTAAAAACGGGGTCCTCCCATGACCGGCTTTGGGATGATAACATCTTCCAACATTATTATACTATTACAGGTCACAGACTGGGTCGACAACTGAGGATTGCAGAAAGGTTACTGTTTCTTCAGGCTGTGATGTGAACTGTTCTGTGCTACAGAAATGCTCGATGTACTGATAGGGCCTTGGTGATATATATACTGTCAGTCAACATGCCACGACAAAAGGTACTGTGTAGGTTGTAAAATAATATTCCAGATTCAGGACAGTTAAAGGAATAGTTCTCCCACAAAATGACAATTTGCTGAACATTCACTCATGGTTTACAGTGAGGCACTTACAATGAAATTAAATGGGGGCAATTTATAAACGTTAAAATACTCGATATTTCAATTCAACTACACAATATAAACAGTATGAGTGTTAACCTGTTTTTTTGCATGAAGAAACACTGCTAAATATCCTTTTCTGGATAGTTTTATCAAATTTTACAATAACCATGACAACAATTGTAAAAATGGTAATTTAAACAGCTTTACAGCTCAAACAATAAACAAGTGGTTGTTACTTTGTTGTAAAAGCACAAATACTGTCGATTGAGTTGTATTTAACCCTGAATATTCCTTTTTTTAGGGACATATGTTTGTGACTTTTAAAAAATTTATATTTTATATTTATATATACATAAAAGTAATATTTATATTTTTATTTATATTAACCCTAAGAAAACTTTAAAAGCTATTTTTAATTATACAGGCTGTGATGTTGCATCTAAACTGCCATGGATTATTATTTAATTACCCTTTAATAATTTATATAGAGATAATAATTTATTACAGTTGTTTTATAAGTATATAAATATATGATGTTGATAATTACATTTTTACTGTGGCAATTTATTAAGAGTGATATGCTGAATGGCTAAAATTATGAGACTGTTAAAATATATGGTCAGTTATCTGGAGCGTGTAAAACAATTGCGATGGCAGGCGAAAACAAATCTGCCTGTTGTCTAGTGGAGTGCCAGTTTCCAGTGTTCAGCATGTTTATTTATTTATGCGCTTCAAGAAAGAAGGACTTGGCACTGGCTGGATACTGGGCCACTGCGGGTATCCTCAACGCTCTACGACTGGATGAGGAGGAGGGAGGTATAGGCCAGCACATTAAAGATGCATGGGGACCAGTACGTTCAGTTTAAAGTTCTCCATGCTCTGTGCAGGCCCACTGAAATATGCATGAGTCACACCACATGTGCAGGCTGCAGCACGTCAAGTTACTTTCCACCTTGGCGGATCGTGCAGCGGCTAACGGCGCGCTTGCAGCAAAGCAACAGCAGGCTCTTCTGAAAAAGAATGCTTGAGTCGTAAGTTGTCCATTATAATAAACCGGTTCTGCATGCCTGTGTTTATCATGTAGAGTTATTTAGTGTCATAAAGTAGATTTACAAGGCAAGGAAGAATACACAGCAAAACACCCTGTTGAAAGGTATTTATTATAATGCATGTTCTGTCCATATAGATGTTGCTTTAAAGTTTGCAACTTAAAAAAAAAAAGCTGTAGGAATTTAGATTTGTCAACATATCATTAAAACAGAAAGTTTGGTTTATTTCTAACCAATTTATAGGAAAAACAAGGATTTTCAAAGTAGCCTGTTATGCCGGCTTGTTAGTTATAATGAGTTGTTTGTTCATAGGCTGGCCTCTAGACAAAGTTGTTTGGTCTGCTGGATTTCCTTGAAAGTCAACATGAAATCAAAATTAATAATTTCTTTTTCCATTGGTCTTGCCTTATTTTGATTAACTGGTTAACTGGTGCAGTTTTCCAAATAAAATCAAAATGAAATAACTTTTCCCCTGAAACAACTATTGTATAATATTAATAAATATCAATAATAGCTATTTAGGCACTGTTTTGTCAAACCAACACAAACCTTGAATCCATTTTTTTCTACACTGAACATCCTGTTTCACTTTGAAATACATCAAATTACAAGAATTAGAATGGGTTGCAAACATGGCTTCCCTTTGACTTTAATGACTTTAAAGTGTCTACAACAACTAAAACACCAAAAGCCAACTCATGAGGAGGTGCAGAGACCACATTAACCACTCTAAGGCTAAAAATACTAAATCTAACTTCTAAAAATAATGTCAAGTGTCGACTACGTAACTGTAGTCAGCTGTAGTCTCACCTATGAATGAACTGTATTCAAAGTATTGTGCTGTGTTGCTATTTCTACCACATAGATCTAACAGCGACCTCCAACATGTCAGGATCCGTTATCACTTCGTGGCACGTAATGCCAATGAGATCTCCGTGCAGCCGGGTGAGGTGCTGGAGGTACGGATGACCCTCTGTGAGGAGGTGGAGGTGGAGGTGGAGGAGGATGGGGAATGGGGCAGAACAGGTCTCAAGTACACCGTGTGGGAGGCAGAAGAAGAGAAAACATGACTACAGCTCTCACACAGTGCTCAAGGTCTAGAAGACTCTGTAGGCCGATGTTTGAACATAAATTATATATATATGTATATATAAAAAAATCCTGTTGTACAAAAGTTTGTGGAAAAGTACAATCCTGTTGTATAAAAGTTTGAGGGAAACTAGTTTGAACACAACATATCTAAACTATAAAAATACATGAATCTAGTTCTGTCCACTTTATGATGCATTAATGATACTCCGTTTGCAACTGCACATTATTGTAACACTAGTTCACTCTGAAAGGAATGGTTCACCCAAAAATGAAAATTTGCTGAATATTTACGCCAATGATATAGATATAGATGAGTTTGTTTCTTCACTGGAACAGATTTAGAGAAATACATTACTTGCTTACCAATGGATCCTCTACAGTGAATGGGTGCTGTCAAAATTAGAGCTGCTAAAAACATCACGAAGTAATTGACACAACTCCAGTCCATCGATTAATGTCTTGTGAAGCAAAAAGCTGCATGTTTGTAAGAAAAAAAATCCATCATAAAGATGTTTTTAATTTCCAACCTTTCTTTCTGGCTATAATATGCATACTATATCCATAATATCGCTTTCTCCAGTGAAAAAGTTGTCTCGTCTGAATCAGGAGAAAAATATGTACTATCAAGTACTGTTTATAAGCGAAAACAGTCTAAGGTCCGTTTCACACCACAAGTGTGAGCAGTGTGTATTTTTTTCAGCGTGCATGTTAACAAATGAGTACATTCACACCGGGAGCAGGAGCAGAGCTTGAGCGTCAAGCAGGAGCATCGTATGAGCAGCGCTGAAGCGATGGTTTTGGCGCCGAGTCTATTTTTGCTGCACCGCTCACACTCAATTAAAGTGACAGCACACTTTTAATACGTATTTTAGCCAGAAGTGACAGTTTATATCACCCTAATGATGTATTTGTTTCTTACAAACATACAGCTTTTCACTTCACAATTAATGGACTGAAGTCGTTTCGATTATTTATAGATTCATCTACATTTTGGATGGCCTGAGGGCGAGTACATTTTAAGCAAATTTTCATTTTTGGTGAACTATAGGGTGAAAATAAAGGTTCCAAAAAGAGAACAACACCACAGAAGAACCATTTTTGGTCCCCCAAAAGCCTTTCAGTGAACTTGCCTAAAATAACCATTTTCTCTTAGTGTGAAGAACATTTTTCTTCCACTATAAAGAACCATTTGTAGAATGGAAAAGGTTCCATGGACGTTGTTCTTCATGGAACCATAAATGTCATTAAAGAGCATTTATGTTTAAGAGTGTAAGCCCTTGCAAATGCACAATACCCACAACAATTTAGAAAGCTGAAGTCGAACAACACCACAGAAGAACCATTTTTGGTCCCCCAAAAGCCTTTCAGTGAACTTCAGTGAAATAACCATTTTCTCTTAGTGTGAAGAACATTTTTCTTCCACTATAAAGAACCATTTGTAGAATGGAAAAGGTTCCATGGACGTTGTTCTTCATGGAACCATAAATGTCATTAAAGAGCCTTTATGTTTAAGAGTGTAAGCCCTTGCAAATGCACAATACCCACAACAATTTAGAAAGCTGAAGTGAAGCATGTGGGAAGGCATCCTTTCAACCTGCCACTTTCAGATGTCTGCCATTTCTCTCAGAACAGCCTCCAGCCCTGAGGCACTCTATTTACATGAGAACTACTGAAGTGATCAAGAGGGATTACCCCCAATTGGCTAATCCATCTGGAAACACGGATAATCGTGTTTCTAGACATGCCCGGCCTGAGCCTGGTATCACTGGGATTTCATTCTGGGATCCCAATGGTAGGATGCATCATTGGGACACAGTATGACACAACCGCTGCACCAAAACCTTTTAGTTAAAATTAGACAACATGTTGAATGAACAAGAAAGAGTCTGAAGAATAGATTTGTCCCAAAAAATCCTGCTCCATGCACACTCATGCAGTTTACAGTGCTAATAGTAGACATGAATCTCATGTGCTTCTAGGTCTTGGAAAACAATAAACAGTGGTGGCTGCTGAGGAACCGCAGCGGTCAGTCGGGCTACGTGCCGTGTAATGTGCTAGAAGAGGTCAAACCAGGACAGCAGCAGTACAACCGTGCTGCTCTCTTCAACAGCCAGGTTAGCTTGCAGTCCAAAAACCTCATTGTAACACTGTTCATCAAACAGTCTGGTTTATTATTTGCATTCTACAAGGCACATTTCATGAATACAATACACTTTAGTGTCTCATTACTTTTTGTTTAAGCATCATATGTCTAAATAGACTTTAATCAGATTAGACACTATACTGAATTTAACCCGGATGAAAATGAAGCTGTGATATGCTTACAGTACTTACAATGGCACACACCGTATAAAGGTCCTGTATCACATAATTTTCACAACTTATGAATTTTAAAGCTGTTTTATGGCGTTTTTGTCTACTGAAAGTTTTTTTTTCCTTGTCAAAAAGACATTTTGTCAGGTTCTGTATGTTAACAACAATACAGTCCATTCAATGCACTGCGTTTATATCCCTCACAGCCACATTTTCAGTCCTGCCAAAAATAAAAAATGGCACTACCCTGAATAAGGTCTATAGTTCTATGAATTACATGCAATCTGTAATGAGCCCAATTTTACATAGAAAGGGGGCATGTTTGTGCTGAAAAGATGGACAGTGACTTAATTTAAATATCCACAACACTATTTCAGCTCATTCACTTTAGTATTAGAGGCACAGATACCATGTTTTGTTTTAATAGCCTAGATATTTTAGACAAATTGTGATTTTGGCCTGTCCACTTTTAAAATATATATATATATTTACATATATTACATACAGTTGTCATAAACATGCATAAAACCTCCTTCATATTCATGACATGTGTCATGTCATGATTATGAAGGTGTCATGTCAGTCTTATGCACACCCCTTCAAGTAAAGTGTTACCGAAATTTTAAGCTGTATTTAGACAGGCCCCAGTTTTGCTCACAGGGTTGAAAAATTGCACACCTCATGGAAAATGAATAGAAATACAGTAGTAATAGAAACAGAATACCATTTTATAAAGGTTAAGCACTTTCTTTCACCGACCACTTGTGGAAAAAGAGAAAAATACTTCGACATTCAGGCTCTTTGTTGTACCTTATTCATGGAAAGTACAGGCATATATTCTCCCACTCTACATGGCACACGTTGACTCTTTCTTTTTCTGCCCCTCTGTTTTTCCCTGGCTTTTGTTCTATCTCTACAGGCTGTGAATCCTTACAAAGGTACCTCCACTGTCTCTGTAAATCACACCGAGGTTTTGGAGATGAATAAATCCTCCAGGGATAAAGATAGTACGTACCTTTTATCTGCTCGCTGTATTTGCTGTGAGATGGAAAGCGGGGAGAGTCTGCCGAAAAAATGCAGAGAAGTGGGAAATGAATTTGGTGTGAGAGTGCTCTTATGTACATAGATTGCAGATTCCCACCAGAGCTCATTGCTCCTGTCTTGGGCAATCTTATTCACTGTCTCTGTCCCAATGCTTGTTTCTCTGTCTCTCGCTTCTTCTGTCTATTTCTCTAGACCGCAACCAACAGAAGGAGGTAAATGATGAACTACTGAAGAGGATAACCGACAACAAGGCCCAGCCCCCAGCTCGAAACTTTCGGGTGGAGGGCTCAAGTACATCCGTGACCATCACATATGAATCCCAGCCCTTTGAGGTCCACGCTTGGCTCAATGTAAAGGGATTCTCTAGACCGTGAGTGACACGTGAGCTGTGACATGTGACAGTTTCACTAATATACTTATATAGGTGGTGTAACCTAGTGGATAAACATATGAGCTGTTAAACTGAGGTTACAAGTTCAACTTGGACTTGTCTTGGACTCGACAAAGCTGGACTTGTCTACAGCTCTACTCAACACTTGACACACAAACCTCAAGAATGGTGACAATCAACAAATGTAAAAAGATGAGCTCTTTACATCTCAACACACCAAATAACAATAATGACAAAATAGCAAAAGTTTAAATGAAGTCAGCAAACAGCAAAACAATAATCTTATAACAGTAACCACATAAGTCAATCATGCTGCAAATCATGCTGGGAACTCACAACATTAACATTTCAGCAATATGAAATTCTGGGGGACAACATTTGGGGGAATTCTGCTGGTCTGACATGGGTTTTTATGTCATTTCAAGAAAATTGTATTTCTTAGTATCTGAGACTTAA
This sequence comes from Sinocyclocheilus grahami, assembly GCF_001515645.1. Classification (NCBI taxonomy): domain Eukaryota; kingdom Metazoa; phylum Chordata; class Actinopteri; order Cypriniformes; family Cyprinidae; genus Sinocyclocheilus; species Sinocyclocheilus grahami. The sequence goes on along the minus strand of NW_015505234.1, from coordinate 3,772,495 downwards.
AATGATTAGTAAACATGAAAATATGTAGGTGCTTTTTTTTTACAGTGCAGAATGGAGGCATGTTTGTGCTAAAAAGAATGAAAATATTCACACCAATATTTCAGCTCATTTAGTGCCTGGAAACTGTATCAAGAAAGTTGCACACCTGTTTAGTGAATTTGCCCTAGTATATTTTCATAGTATTTGAAGCAGTTTATCTCAGACAATCAAATAAAATTGTATTCCTCATGAAATGACTCCATATGATGTAATATTGTCTTCACATTCCAGGGTGGTGGAATGTCTTGGTATTCTGAACGGTGCTCAACTATTTTCCCTCAGTAAGGATGAGCTGAAAGCTGTGTGTGGGGATGAGGGTTCCCGTGTCTTCAGTCAGATCAGTGTGCAGAAAGCTCAAATAGAGGTCTGTCACAGAGCTATATTACTGAATTTGTGCTGATTAAACATTCAAGTGCAGTCCAAAAGTGGGCTTGAATGTCTTTCTTTTTCTCAGAGGGGTCATGGGGATACAGAACTACAGGAGATCATGAGGCGACGACAACAGGAGGTGGAGGACTCAACCTGGGAATGATTAAAGTCAATCAGGCCATCACTCATGGCATTATTTCCTCACATTTTCTTGAACGCTCTTGTTCACTCTAAAATCAACAGCCACCCAGAGTAATGCAGAACAGATGGACTAAACAACTCCAGTCATTAGTGAAGCCCAGTCCCGCCTATTTCCTTTATGACCCATACAATGTAGTGCTTAACTCTAGTGCTTAAACTGATGAACATGAATGCATTGGGAGTGAAGTCTTTAACCTCCATTTATAGAGAGGAAAATGCTTTTGATAGAAGGCATTGACTTATGATTGGTGCTATTAAAGGAATAGTTAATCCCCCCAAAAATAAAAAACTCTGGCATTATTTATTCAATCTCAGGTCGTTTCAAAACCCATTTGCAGTTATTTTTTATGTAGAACCTCCTTTTTTCATAAAATGCTAAAAGTGGCAATGTCTGTCAAGTGTAAGTCATTATTCACTAGCTTTCAAATCAACTATGGCGCTGTTCAGCACATCTCGTCAAATGCCACTGCTTCTAAGGGTGAGTAAATAATGACATTGATTAATTATCATTTTGGGGTAAACTATTCCTTTAATCTGACATTCGATACAAGTCCCATCTGTTTCTGCATAAATAATAAAAGATGAATCAAAAAAATTAAATGATATTAAGTAATGCAGTGAAGTATTGTAATCTATTATCACATACTTAATTTGGCTAAATGACTACTTGAATATTAATTTTAAACAATGTGTTATTTATTTTTTTCGATTCTTCAATATACTCTATATAATTTTTTTCTCTCATACTTCATAATAAGAGAAATGAGAGCACATATATGTATTGTGAAACATTACTTGTCTGTACTTTTGAATTATGATTCTGAACAGTGTTTGTCATTAAATAACAACATTTTTAAAATAAACTATGCAAACACATGGGTATTTTACTAGTATGTGTGCAAGTTATGGGTCTGTACTTCTGTAACTGATAAAAAAAAAATGTTCACATGAATCGTGTATTGATTCCCTAAGTGCCAGATGATATTGTACTATTGCTTTTCACTTTTCACAATTTCTGGTGCACTTCTTACCCAGTGTTGTCTATAAAGCCCCCTTTCAGTCCTGTGGAAACCATAAGGCTGAATCTCTAACCGCCTCACTGACTGGCAGCTTTGCTACTCACCCTCACAGGGGGCACATAACAGTGGCTTTCAGTTTGTCTTGTTGCTTTATTTCTGGAATAGATTGTGAACGCATCAGTGAGTATTGTGCTGTGTTCAGGATGAGTGAGAATGACCTCCATTTCCTTTTATATGCACTGTCATAACACCTCCCAGCCTTAAGAGAGGGTGAATGTGGCTGCGTATTGTCACTATGATTCATGGCATGAATCAATGCCTAATGATGGGATTTACAGAGAGGAACATCAAAGAAAAGATACTGGAGATTTGCAGTGCAGCTATTGTTATTCGCATCCAGATAATCTACCATTTTTGAGAGAATTTTCTATAGGCCTTTCTATCTCCCATATATCATGGAATATGACATCAGGCTGAGTAGATATAAAATGTATAATTACATCACCATAGTCTCAAATAGCTTAAAAAGAATGGCATACAATGCACAGAGCAATGAAGTTATGTTTTAACACCAAAATGTACTTTTAAATCAATAACACATTTTACATTAAAGCACTGTATTAGAACTTGATTAGTTTTGGCAAACATATGTGATCCATGACACCTGAAGCTTCATTTGCCTGAGAACTAGACTGCTTTAGTATTTGGTTAAAAAGGAATGAACACTAGTTCATTTATATTTACAGTATATATAACGTCTCGGTTACTTGTGTAACCCTCGTTCCCTGAAGGAGGGAACGGAGACGTTACGTCAGTCGTGACTGACGGATTGGGATCTCGCCCGAGAGCCCAATCCCCTTTGAGTGTTAACTAAACAAGCCAATGACAGTTGGCGTGCATGTTTCGCCACGTGCACCCCACCCCGCAGCGCGGGTTTAAAAGGAGAGCGCGTACAAACGCACATCAGTTTTTTGCTGCTGAGACTACGTGCCCCGGCAATACAGCGGTGGTACAGCAACTGTGGCGACGGGACGCTTTTCAGTCAGTCACATTCTACGTTACGTCAGTCGTGACTGACGAATTGGGATCCGTATGGAAAACGCCACTATTGCTGACCCCCTCCAGTGCCCTGCGGAAGCCGGCAAGTCCCCCCACACCAGCTGGGGCAGAAGATAGGACAGCGGCTAGGCAGAGGTGTCCGCACTGCTGTTCCATACAGTGGTACATTGGATAACACTGGGAAAGCGTACCCAGTTGGGACGCTACGGAAGCCACATCCCGCACATAGGAGGTAACATGTGGAATTACACATATGGACTGGCCCAGGGCAGTGCTACATATGGAAGTCCCTGCGGTAGACTCAACCCGCCTGGGGTGAGAT
>NW_015505234.1:3762317-3769465 GCF_001515645.1 Sinocyclocheilus grahami | reverse complement strand
ATCCAGCCTCGAGCGTTCGGGAGAAGGAGGAGGCCTCCAGTGCAGCCCGACACTCTCGGCGGCCCGGGAAAGCATAGCGGTCAGCTCTGGATCTGACTCGGGCAACGCCACTCTTCCTGACAGAGGTAGCGCAGCCGAATCCTTATCTCCAGAGCCTAGCTCGCCCTCCGATACAGCGGTCGACATCATGTCATCCGCTTGTGCTCCGGCCAAGATGCTGGACCCCGCCCTGTCCGAGGACCCAGCACACTCGTCTAGGAACACCAGGTGGTGCGACATGCTCGAGAAATGAGAGGCCCGCGGAGATGTACTCGACGGGGAAACTCTCACCGTGACCACTCGACGGGGAAGCTCTCACTGTAACCCTCAGGTCTCCCTGACCATGAACCGAAGTAGCGCGCCGAGAACCGGAGGAGCTAGAGCGGGGCAGGGCAAGGGGGATAGCCCCCGTTTAATGAGGAGGTATCTAGACTGCAACGTCGCGATGGTCATGTTCCCGCACTGAGAACATGACTCATCCATGAGCGCTGTTTCAGCATGCTGTAAATTTTTTTTTTTAGGCACGAGACACAGCAATCATGACCATCAGATGAAGGAAACGACCACATCCAGAAACGCACGAGCGGGAAGCCATCTTTAAAAAGACACCCGTCGCTCGTGGAGCTCTTTTAGATATTTGCTCTTTTAGGAAAAAAAGGAAACACTCTTTTAGAGAGAGCGCTGAAGCGCCCAGGGGAGGTCGCGGCGAGACCGCAGAATGGCAGCTGCAGCATGCCGAAGATGAGCAGCACTGAATGGCAACCCACGCTAACGCGCCGTAACACCAACGCTAGGCTGTTTCTTTGCAGACACTCGCGGAGATTCGTCCTAGTAGAAGGCTCGGCTCCGAAGCGAAAAGCTGATGTGCGTTTGCACACGCTCTCCTTTTATACCCGCGCTGCGGGGCGGGGTGCGTGTGGCGAAACACGCACACCAACTGTCATTGGCTTGTTTAGTTAACACTCGAAGGTGATTGGGCTCTCAGGCGAGATCCCAATTCGTCAGTCACGACTGACGTAACGTAGAACTGAAAGGGAACCGAAAGGAGTCTGGATGCATGGCAGACCATCCAGTGAAACATTTTGCAGCCAAGACTTTTTTTATTTAACTTAGGGTTAGCAAACAGAACCAGTTTTTATTCTGAAAATTCTGTAAACAAATAATTTAATAATGACATCTGTTTACATAAATGGTTCTCGCACATGCATTTGTCTGCAGATAAGGATTAAGCACCATACTAAATTACTCTAGTAAAGTCCAATTCTCAAGCTAATGATATGAGCCAGTTCTTTTTAGTGAATCAAAACATACCGCATGACCAGTGAGAACAGATTCCTAAGCTAATGACTCTTATTATCTTTTAAACAGACATACAGCACAACCAATGTTCTGTCAAAGGCTGATTCATTCTTTAAATCATATTATAATGTTTATAACATTTAGCTTTGATTTACCCACAAGAAGGTTCCCTTATTTACCAAACTGATGTTAAGATTCATCCCCAGCATAAAATCACTGCAACATTTTTCACTGTGAGGTTGGGAGAATGGATTCCAACATAACAAATATTAAAAAAAAACAAAAAAAAAACAGTAATACCAATGATAAATAAATAACAAAAACATGAAGTATAAACAAACAAGTATACTAGCCTAATAAATTGTTTAATAAAGAAAGTGACCCCCTTTGCCTTTCTTCCTAACTGGAGAATTGCAGTCTAACAAGAAGAACAGTACATTTTATTTATTAAACAATTTATTAGTACTTGTTAAATTTGTAGATACGGTCCGAGTTGACAGATTTCAACACTTAGGTAATTGAATTATATCTCTGTGTTCCCCCTGACATCTGCAGTGATTCATTTTCTTTCCCCCTTTTGTAAATCACTCGGGACTTCAATTTAGATTTGCGTCTCCCTGTTTTCGCCGAGCGGAGGGAGAGGGATCGATTTGGTTGCCCCTCTCAGCATCAGAGAGGGTCTTACCGCTCGCACGGCATGATCGATTTACAGTGTGGAAAGCTGTTTCTTTTTTAATCCTTCGAGAAACAAACCATAAACGGTTACCAGGCGTAGAGTTCATGTGCGCATGTAACGCTGACAGTGAGGACTGAACAATATGTGAGAGGGTTGATGGCCATTTAGCTCAAGGCTAATGTATAAGCATAGCCATTTAATCCTTCAGAACAGAGACAGATCAAGTTAATGCACCCTGTCACATCCTCTCTGCCTCAAGACAACTCTGCTCAATGTAAAAAAGGCCCTCAGCAAACTCCATTCAGCTGGTTAGAGGATATCAAGAGACTGCCTGTCCTCTATTGCACCGGTGGCCAATTCATGTGTGTTTTCAAACAGTTGCAATCTCATCAGAAAATGTCTGTTGGCAAAGGGTGTATTTTAATATATAAAATTGTGTCAACAAGGGCGAAATACAAAAAGACGAAAACATTATGACGATAATTTTTAGAATAATTCAGAAATATATAAAAAAGAACATCAACAATGCTAACAATGTTTTTAGGAGGGGAAAAAAGATGTTCATGTTTCATATACATTGTGTGTGCATTTGTACTTACAGTACATACATACACACATATGAACATATGCACACACACAAACAAACTATCTATACACTAACACACACACACACACACACACACACACACATATATACATACATACATACATACATACATACATATATGTGACGTTATTAGAGAATACAGATGACAGAAAACACAAAAACCTTAAATGTTACATGCTAGTCAAAATGTGTGTGACTTAGTGTTTGCATAACATCTGTCTATCATAGCATAGTTGTGAATATGCCATTGCTATAACTCACTGCATATAATGCAAAATCCTCAGAAGTCAATGGAACCATGGAAACCATAGAAAAATAATAATAATCAAATAATCAAAGCATGAAGACTTAATTCACTATGCGTGCATCAATACACTCTTTCCACAACAAGGACAGTTTTTTTTTTATTTTCTGATTTGGGCCCTCTGCGCTCCATAAAGAATATAATCAATTCTTTATCATTGCATTCGGGAGGCTTGAGGGCTGTCAAGCCTGGGAAAATTATATTGTTGGAGACTAAGAGGAGATAAACTCACGTATGGAGATTTGCTAATGGCGAATGGGATCAGGCACTGTCCGGTTTGTCTGAGTCACGTTACTGATGATAAAGGACAGGCCGAAGATGACCCGCGGTGCGCCTGTGATGACAACATAACATTCAACCATATCATGATAGCAAGAACAGATATCAAACCGTTTCCTCTGTCAAGATCCCCTGGGATCTCAGAAAACGCAGATTAACTAGCCCTCCAGACAGGTGGTAAATCCTCTTGACGTGTTTATACTTATTTTATAGTCACAACAACCACATTAAAGGATGGCAGCTGGAGAGCCAGTATTTCAGCACGTCTGCGTATGTTTGAGTGGTGACGGTCTCCATAGTGACCTGAGAGGTAGCATCTTTGAGAGGAAGTTGCCAGAGACAATGAAGCAACAAACATCAAAGGAAACTAGCATTTGCACATCATGTAGGAAATAATCAAGCAGTGTCTGGAGACATGTTCACACTGCTATCAATAATTCATCGAACTTGGCTTTATAATAACTGACAGCTCCTCTGTTCTCCCACATGCTTTCTGGAAATTTCCTCTTTTTCATCTGCAAAGCTGAGCGATGGCTCTGCACAAAATAATCAATATTCACTTGCAGAAAACAAGGGATTCTGACAATTTTATAGCTGCGCTAAGCTAATCTTAGACTGGGAGTTGTTCCATTAAACTCCAATATGACTTCCCCAGGCCCAACTTCTGTCATCGAATGCTAAACATTAATTGGTTTATCAAAGGTTAATTGCTCAATGGATACTAGGCAGTTGAAGTTTAATTGTGCCATTAAATGCTCTCACTAGAGCCCCGGGTTTGGGTAATGGATTTTGTCATTTGAATTAAAATATTATTTGGTGGCAGCTGGACTGATAAGAGTGTTGAGCATTGACAGGTCCATGCCCTCTCACACAGTGTCTGTCACACAGGGACAATACACAGAAGCGCATGAGTACACATGCTCGCTGCAAACAGTGATCGTATTTAGCTATGCTTTGTAAATCTAAATGACTCATGCTTCACTGTGGCAGATTTGTCGTTCTGTGCCGGATTTTATGAATGCATTTGCGTCTGCCATTAGGGTGTAGCACATCAAAAATGGGATGAGGAAATTGCATGAGCCACGCTTGGGCAAAATTCAGAATTGAGCTAGCTCCATTTTAGTTTACGAGTGTGAATTTGAATTACAGTGGCCATGCTGACAGGAAGTTGAATTGGAATGACAGGAAAGAGATTTACTGAACTGCAGTTCAAATAAATTTAATACAATTACGGCATTTGGGGGTTTCCATACCTTGGTTGAGAAAAGTTATCTTTGTTAACACTGAAACTCTTTCTCGACAAACAAGGTTTAAAAATGAGTTAAACTGCTTGTTTGGAATTTTAATTCATTTAAATTTAAAGCTATGTTTAATTTGAATTGCAATTCTGCATCCTTTTGCATTCTGCATTTAAATTCAGGAATTTAGTGGGACTTTAAAAGTCATTCACAATTCAGTTCTGAATAGTGCACTATCCTGGCATGGCCACTGATGTGGAAAAAAATAATAATAAAAACAAGAAGAAAGATATGTGAGTTTCACCATTCAGAGGTATTGCCCTGTCATTTTAAAAGATATTTAGAGTATCCTGTGCATCACATATGCATTTTTGTGCGTTTAGCCTAACGGTATATACATTTCCAAACCAAACCTATCTTGTCTCAGTATGTACCTTCCCTGGGAATTTAACCAGTGACTGTGGCTTTGATGCTTTACCCATCGAGCAATAGCAACACAAACTTGCAAGAATCATTGTTGTACCAACAATACCTCTCATTTTTTTAACACCAGTTTCATTAACGATCACTGGGTCATTCTCAGCACAATTATTTCAAATAATTGACCTTGAATTGTTGCTTCCAAACAACCATTCTTCCCTTCCATGCTTAATTAATCAGGACATCCACAGTAATTAATCTCAGAGGAGAACTGATTATGTGGCATAAAGCGATGGGTTTGTATTACACTGCTCTGTGGGCATCAATAACCAAATGTTAAATGAGTGGAAATGAAAATAAATAAATAAATACATAAATAAATAAACAACGCTTTCATGATTCCTAATGGCTTTGGCTGGAGTCCCAGCTTTCTAGATAAATGAATAACTGCATGATGTTTTTATTACATGCAAGATATAAATTGAGGTCATTCCTGCAGGCAAAACTGGAATCTATAGGGGTGATTCCTGACTTGCTGTACTTCTTATGTTCTCATCATACAGCCTATGTCTTGATATAATATACATAATTCTTAAACACGAAAATCATATTAGTCTTCTCTTATCAACAATTAAACTAATAAACCAACTTTTCTATGCTATGGCCAAAAAGACCTGATGTTCAATATAAAAATTATCCGATACTCAAATTCTATACTCATTGTAAGAAAAAAAATCCATAGAAAAACAAATACCCTGGCTGGTTTCATACTGACATTATAATGGCCATTATGACAAATGCCCATTTATGGTTCATGGTGCATTTCTACAGTATATAATTTATCAAAATATAAGATAAAATATTAAAAATAAAAAATATATATTAAATAATATTACAAATATATTAAAAATATTAGAATTAACTTCTAGCTCCATGTAAGGTAACTTTCGTTTAAGTTTGAGAAAGTCTTATATGCATGTTTATATTCTTCCTTAAAGTTACAGAGCTCAAAATGTACTGTGTGACAAAAACCGACACACTTCATGAAATTAATGTAAAAAGACATATGTGTTTTCTGCAATGCATGTTTGTGAATGCAGTAGTAAAAGTGGTTGCAATTCCACCCTGCCATTTAGTGTTCAAGTCAAACATGCTATCCAAATAAAAACGAACAAAGGCCTTGCACGTCCAGGAATTAGCATCCTGCGCGAGGTGCCAGCTGTGTTTGCTCTTGGCATGGAGGTGCAGCGAAACACTTGACAGTATGTCACATCTAATCGCTGCCATTCTGCCGACGCTGCAACACTCATGACCCTCGCCACAAAAGAAGTACACACACTTTCCATCTCCGCAGAGCTCACTGCCTGTCAATCTACCTATTCAAAGGTTTCCTTCTCCCTGTGAGAGCCTGTTCCTCCATCTCTCCATTTGGCCCTGCCTATAAGTGTCACTTCGGTTTAGATTCCACCACAGCCCCAGAAACGTACAAAAAGAGCTCCCACGAAGGGTTCGGCGGGGTGGAGCAGACCTGCTGTTTTATTAGCACTCCAGGGAAGTGCTGGTTCAAAAAGAGGCCTTGCGTAACACTGTTGATCCCTTTAGCTACATCAACGAGCAGTTGTGATGATTGCATGGGGAGATTGAGTGCCACACTGGGCACTCTTAACGTGGAGAGAAGTTGTCGGTTCGTGTGAGCATTTAGCATGCTAATTGGAGTAATGGCCATCTGTACAGTACAATATCTGAAGTCCAAGAGATTTTTTGCTTTAAATGCCAGTTTTTATAATTCAAAAGCCCTGGGAGAGAGGTTGAAGCAATGATGATACTTTGGCAAGGGGAAGGGGTATGAACTGCAGCATCTGCTGGGAAATAAACCAATGTTTGTCAAGGACTTCAGGAAAACAACATCAGTGAAATATAACCTGGCAAAAGCCCGGAACGGAATAGATAAGAAATGGAGGGGAATAGACAGGTTGCCGAATGAAAGACACAACCTTAGCAAGACAGAAATTGCAGACTGTATGAAATGTTAGCTGTCTGTAGCCAAACACTCTGCGGATGGATCCAAAGCTCATAGACTACAGCACTGTCTGAAAGAAAAATGTGAGATCCACACACACATACATTCTTTCTCACTACTGCTGCATTTGAAAATAATTTCCAACTCCCCCTCTCCAGAAAGTCTCACATTTATTTTTAGCTCTTTGCCTGGGAAGCATAAGAACGTTGAATGAAACTTAATTTCAACCGCCAATAGTGGTGAAAACCTATTTCTCTGAATATGTT
>NW_015505234.1:3723420-3761366 GCF_001515645.1 Sinocyclocheilus grahami | reverse complement strand
CGTGGAGAGAAGTTGTCGGTTCGTGTGAGCATTTAGCATGCTAATTGGAGTAATGGCCATCTGTACAGTACAATATCTGAAGTCCAAGAGATTTTTTGCTTTAAATGCCAGTTTTTATAATTCAAAAGCCCTGGGAGAGAGGTTGAAGCAATGATGATACTTTGGCAAGGGGAAGGGGTATGAACTGCAGCATCTGCTGGGAAATAAACCAATGTTTGTCAAGGACTTCAGGAAAACAACATCAGTGAAATATAACCTGGCAAAAGCCCGGAACGGAATAGATAAGAAATGGAGGGGAATAGACAGGTTGCCGAATGAAAGACACAACCTTAGCAAGACAGAAATTGCAGACTGTATGAAATGTTAGCTGTCTGTAGCCAAACACTCTGCGGATGGATCCAAAGCTCATAGACTACAGCACTGTCTGAAAGAAAAATGTGAGATCCACACACACATACATTCTTTCTCACTACTGCTGCATTTGAAAATAATTTCCAACTCCCCCTCTCCAGAAAGTCTCACATTTATTTTTAGCTCTTTGCCTGGGAAGCATAAGAACGTTGAATGAAACTTAATTTCAACCGCCAATAGTGGTGAAAACCTATTTCTCTGAATATGTTCACCCCTGTATAACACTGATATAGTTACGTTTATCATTTGCCTCCATTTACACCAGCCAGTGTTGAGGACAACACTGTCCCAATAATCCAAACAGCCTAATACTTCAGTGTGATAGTTGAGATTCTTTAAAAAGGAAGGCTTTTCTTCATGTACAGGGTAATTTAACATAGATTACTATTGGGCAGCTCTCACATTTAACGTGGTGCTTGCTGTCATACACTTGATTGCATTCTGCTGACTGAGCTGCTAGCGGTTCCTTGCCCTGTCACCTCCGCTGCAGCCTCCTTATAAGACACTGTGACCATGGAAGTCAAAAATACATAGAGAAAATTATCTGTTAACATTTTTCATGCATATCAAGGGCAACTTCTCAATGACATACAATCACCAGAGGTACACAACCAAGAGCATCATGACTCACTTTACCCTGTGGTGTTCTACTTGCACCTGGTAAAAAAAATAAAACATTTTTTGAACATGATTAGAAAAGGTTAAATGGTCACATCTTTCACATCTTAAATCTTTGTGGTCAGAAATGACTGACATGAGAAACAAATGAGAAACAAAAAATACAGAGAAATTTTTAGGTATAATTAATCCACAATTCAGCCATAATAAAGCAGTCTTTGAACATGTTTAAATATATATCCAAATGCAAAATGTTAATAAAGTGCCCAAATGTATCAGCAAAAAAGTACATTCAGTTTATGCTCAGGCAAGTTTTGGTTAAAAAATAAAATAAAATTTAAAAATGTTAAAAATTTTTAAAAAAAAGATAAGCAATTTTTACAGTAAAATCAGCAATACAGTGAATTACAACCGATGGAAGGCTTTTCTTCATGTACAGGGTAATTTAACATAGATTACTATTGGGCAGCTCTCACATTTAACGTGGTGCTTGCTGTCATACACTTGATTGCATTCTGCTGACTGAGCTGCTAGCGGTTCCTTGCCCTGTCACCTCCGCTGCAGCCTCCTTATAAGACACTGTGACCATGGAAGTCAAAAATACATAGAGAAAATTATCTGTTAACATTTTTCATGCATATCAAGGGCAACTTCTCAATGACATACAATCACCAGAGGTACACAACCAAGAGCATCATGACTCACTTTACCCTGTGGTGTTCTACTTGCACCTGGTAAAAAAAATAAAACATTTTTTGAACATGATTAGAAAAGGTTAAATGGTCACATCTTTCACATCTTAAATCTTTGTGGTCAGAAATGACTGACATGAGAAACAAATGAGAAACAAAAAATACAGAGAAATTTTTAGGTATAATTAATCCACAATTCAGCCATAATAAAGCAGTCTTTGAACATGTTTAAATATATATCCAAATGCAAAATGTTAATAAAGTGCCCAAATGTATCAGCAAAAAAGTACATTCAGTTTATGCTCAGGCAAGTTTTGGTAAAAAAAAAAAAAAAAATAATAATAATAATAATAATTAAAAAAAGATAAGCAATTTTTACAGTAAAATCAGCAATACAGTGAATTACAACCGATAATGCTTTCCTGTCCACTGCCTAGTACTTCACATTCCAGTCGAGTAGGTGGCAGAAATATACCTTTTGCATTGGTCTGTAGAAACACCAGAAGAAACAAGTGAACATTTATGGTGCATTCCATTTGTAATCTCAAGTAAGAAATTCTGAGTTCCCGGAACACTAACTAACTGGAACACCCCCTCAAGTTGGAGCTCTGACTTGGAAACTCAGATGTACAACAACAACCCCAACTTCAGAATCCAAAATGGTTGCTAATCACATCAACATAACATCAGTAATGGTGCGCACAGTACTATCTGACCAAAATACAATGCAAAATACTGCTTTTTATGTGTTTTATTGACTGGTATTACTAACAATGGACGAGTCTATCTTGGTTCCCTTTCATGGGAACTTCGAACTGCGTCCTCTAGGGGTTGCTATGGGGAACACCTCGTCGTGACCCGTGTCTGAAGCATATATTGAAAAAACACCAACAACACGTTGGCCGGCGACAGCCATGAAGTCACTACCGGTGCGACTATAGTATAAATAGGCACCGGGAGAACACATCATCCTATTCTTCGTCTTCGTCGGGTTTTTGCTCTCGTGATCGTCGGCTGTGGACGAGAGTGAGCCGCTGGAGGAGGATGTTATTTCATTAACATTGTCTGATCCAGGGGCCAGTGATCTGCTGGGTTCGGCCCAGCAAAAGCAGGAAATGTCTGAAGAGGGCAAAGAAGCTGAGGCTGAACCTTCCCAATCCTCCTGCCCTGCGTATGATGAGCTTTTGAAAGTTATGGATCGCGCCACGACGAGGCTTTACTTGCCGTGAAGCGGGCGAAGAAAGTGACGTTGCGAGGTCATCTCGATTAACGTTATTTTTCTGCCCATAACCCTCCAGCTCAAGTGAGCCTTCCTTTCTTCCTGTTTTCCATACAGAGATCGAGAAGGAATGGAAGAGGCGGTTAATGTCATTTCCAATTATGTGTGTTGATATATTTAGTATGAAAATAAATGTAGCCTGATTTGGTTATATGTATTTTCTTATTTAACCATAATAATGATATTGTAACTGTGGTGTCTTGCTCACTTTTCCGTTAATAGCCGTGCATCAATCAAAACTGGGACTACTAAAATTCAATAATAAAGGCAATCGCATTTAACAGTAAAGGCTCATATTTGAGGATGTTATTTCATTAACATTGTCTGATCCAGGGGCCAGTGATCTGCTGGGTTCGGCCCAGCAAAAGCAGGAAATGTCTGAAGAGGGCAAAGAAGCTGAGGCTGAACCTTCCCAATCCTCCTGCCCTGCGTATGATGAGCTTTTGAAAGTTATGGATCGCGCCACGACGAGGCTTTACTTGCCGTGAAGCGGGCGAAGAAAGTGACGTTGCGAGGTCATCTCGATTAACGTTATTTTTCTGCCCATAACCCTCCAGCTCAAGTGAGCCTTCCTTTCTTCCTGTTTTCCATACAGAGATCGAGAAGGAATGGAAGAGGCGGTTAATGTCATTTCCAATTATGTGTGTTGATATATTTAGTATGAAAATAAATGTAGCCTGATTTGGTTATATGTATTTTCTTATTTAACCATAATAATGATATTGTAACTGTGGTGTCTTGCTCACTTTTCCGTTAATAGCCGTGCATCAATCAAAACTGGGACTACTAAAATTCAATAATAAAGGCAATCGCATTTAACAGTAAAGGCTCATATTTGAATGTTCTTTTCATTTATAAAGAATTATAAGCGTGTGTATGATGTGGTTTAGCCAATGCACATTTGTCCAAAAGCCTGGCAGAGTGATCACAAGATGCTACACTCTTAAAAATAAAGGTGCTTCAAAAGGTTCTTCAAGCGATGCCATAGAAGAACCATTTTTGGTTCCACAAAGAACCACTCAGTCAAAGGTTCTTTAAAGAACCATCTCTTTCTTGCGTTTTTGTAATCTGAAGAACCTTATTTCGCCACAAAGAACCTTTTGTGAAACAGAAAGGTTCTTCAGATGTTAAAGGTTCTTTATGGAACCATTTAGACAAAAAGGTTCTTCTATGGCATCGTGAAGCACCTTTATTTTTAAGAGTGTAGGTAAAAGTTTTGTGTTTAAACTTTACAGATAGGATGCGCGTTCTCATCTTTTTTTCTGTTAATTATCATGTTGCGCTGCATGTCTGTTTTTTCAAAGCACCAACTTAGAATGCTGGTTTGATTGCTTGTGTTACATGATAAAATAAATAATCTTGATTACCTGATGTAATAGATTTAATGCGAGTGCGGTTCGGGTCACGATACATAATTAAATTAGTGCTGCTGTCAGATAATGGGTCGGGTGTTCTGTCAAGTACTGCTGGTGCACGTTTACCAAACAGGAACCGTGCAGGCTTTAAACTGCTTTGCGTCTCTCCGTCAGATAACCCCATGTGCGTGATGCATCATTAGCCTACAGGTAGGCTATTTCCCTAAACCTCCACACAGCTCATATATTTTTCCGCCAAGGGGTGAGAACGTAATGATTATGAAAACGAATATTTATTTTTTTGATAATTATTATTTTATTTCAGTTAGTTTTTCAATAACTGTTGTTAGTTTCATTTCGTTTTAGTTTTTCAAATATTTTGACGTTTTTATTTTATTTCAGTTTACGAAATAGTTTTTTCATCAATCGTTTTAGTCTTAGTTTTAGTTATCGTTTACAAAAATAACCTTGGTGCGCCGCACCACAGATCTTGCTCTCCGTGCTACTAAGCAGGCCGCCTCTGCTAGTGGCAGGTCCATGGCGGCTATGGTAGTGACGGAGGGACATCTGTGGGTGAACCTAGCAGATATCGGGAAAAAAGAGAGGTAAATCTGTATTTTTGGTACCTCCGTTGAGACGGTGGTCGAGAAGTTCAGGGAGGCAAAGGCGCGCTCAGCAGCCTTCACGAAGGTCCATGTCTGAGGCTTCTCATATCCCCTCTTGGTGAGGCATCGAGCGGGAAGTATAGGTGGCATTTGCGAGAACCTTCTTGTGTAATGCTGTCTCAGGCAGTGCTCCCCTCACCTTAGAGGGGTGTATTTGAGCTCAACTAGTGTGCCAACCTCATACGTCATTCCCCCTGAACTGCTTCTGTTTACAACAGTGAGCGCAAGCTAGATTCAAGTGATTATTACGTTTTGAATATGGATATTTTTCTTACAAAAACATATCGATTCGCTACAGAAGGCCTTTGTTTACCCCCCGGAGCTGTGTGAGACACTTTTTTTATGGATGGGCAATTTTTATTTAAGTTCTTTTGGACTGAAGCAATGCAACACCCGCTGAGTGGCATTAAACAGCTTGAAAGATCAAAGACAATTTTTTTTATATAACTCCAACTGGATCCATCTGAAAGAAGAAAGTCATATACACCTAGGATGCCTCGGGGGTGAGTAAAAAGCAGTCTAATTTTCATTTTTGGGTGAACTAACCCTTTAAGGAAAGGCACTTAGGAGGTTTTTCTAAAACAGCTGCACAGAAGATGGTGCTAATATGGTGAATCTTAAATGTATAAGCCAGATACCAAACAGGCATTAAATACCATCGCTCATGTAAACCATTCCTGCAGAACAAAAGCAGTATGTGCTTATAGGCTGGCATTTGAACAATTGGATAACATTCAGCCATAATAACAGTGTAAAAATAGTGGGAGGTATAAATGGGAGCTGCTTTTCTGCTAGGAAGACACATAATAATGCATAGCTTGGATCAGCAGAGTTCGTCTCCACCGCCAAACTCTTTATTATAAGATGTGAGCTCCCTGGGAGCTGCTGTATGTTATCAGCGCTCATCAAAGGCACTGTCAAGAAAATGTAAAACTGGGACTTTCAGAGGCTGTCTCAGACGCTGTGCACATTTAAATGAGACAGCCTTATTAATTCTTCAAAAGCTAGGCAGCTTCCTTTTTCTCCCTCTGACTAATTTTGGCACATTTAGGAACGATAAAAGCTCTGTCACCCTCAAAAACACATGTGGATGGTCCCAGTCGTACTTGGAGGTCCAGTCTAGTGAATGCCGACTATTTGTGTATGTACACTTGGAACACCTCAAACAGGGTGTCATGACTGCCTTTTTGCCACATCAGTATATTTGAAAAGAAATACAAATTATTTAAAATTCAATTGTGTAAGTGTGTGTATATATACAAATACTAGAATGGTTTCTGAAGGATCATATGACATTGAGGACTGATGTAATAGCTGCTGAAAATTCATCTTTGCCATCAGAGGAATAAATTACATTTTAAAATATAAAAGAGTTATTTTAAATTGTAATATTATTTCACTATATTGTATAAAAAATAAATTAGTTATGTAACTAATGGCTTGGCTGATAAAACTAGCAGGCATATGTCAGCATATGTATTAATTTATTAATCGGCAAACATGAAAGTTACATTAAATATCAAGGTGTCCAAGGCATTCCAGGTTTTCTACTGTGAGTACTGTGAAAAAATGCTTGTAATGTTTTTCTAAATGGTTGATAAGTGTTTTAATTTCACGGTTAAAGCTAAGTGTGTAATTCTTTTCCAACATTATGATACTATCTGCCATTTCAGTTGCAGATAACTGTAAATAAGCCATTTGTAGATTCATGTACCATAAAAAGTGTAAACACTGCAGGCAACATAGCAACAGTGGCTCAACCAATGGCATGAGTTTGGGGCAGGGCTATCTGTTTGGCTTGACCAATGGAAGACAGGGTGTGTATTCAGGGGAAACCTGCTTGAAAACAGTCACCTGGCTATGCTAATGATTCAGAAATCACACACTTTAATGGTATTGATGCACATGACAGTCAAAACGGTCACACTTGAGTTCCAAGACACTTTCAGGCAAATATAGCATTACATAGATGAAAAATTCAAATTCAGCTAATTGAAAACACATAAACCCACCTGGATTACAAAACAAATAGAAAAAGTGTGGTGCCAGCATTTCTTCTGAACTCCCAATGATGCTGAGATTTGTTCAAGCCATCACATCCATTTAAAAAATATCTGTCACATTAAGACGTGTGTCCTATTCAATTTAAATGGAAATGGGCCAGCTTGGAAGAAAAGAAAAAAAGCAGTGAAACGTAGGCTGACTTTGAGTAAAGCTACAAATGAGAAAATAAGGTGATTAAATTGGAGAAATCTCTTGTCAATTCAAATGTAAATTAATTTCTGCAGTCTGTTTATCATCCATGAAGGACAGTCCAGCGTGTGAGGCGGGGCTATTGCATATTCATTGTACAGTAGCAGCACTCTCTCCGTCGTATATAAAGAAAGAGAGGTCAAATGAATATGGAGAGGAGCTGTAGTCATGACCTCTTTCTCTGAAACAAACCTTTCTCACTTTCCCTGAAGAAACTAAGTTGAAGGTAGGGGAAAAGAGCTGCACAAGGACTTGTTTTCATGGGGAGATGGATTGGCTGTTTTTTTATGCATATAGTTGCTCAGCTGCGGAGTTGTACTTTCTGACATGGGACATCAAAGCTCTCATTATCTTAATTAGATATACTTCAGAATCTATTAGCATCAGCTGATTTGCACATCTGAGGAAGATTTTTAATGTGCTATTGAAAACAGATTTTGAAATGCAAATTTTGAGGCTATAATTTATATAATTTATAGACTGATGGGATTTCGTGTTTTAGTGTGGTCTGGGTAGCTCATTAAAATTCCCTAAGGAGTTTCAAGCTCTAGAGGGCCCTTCTTTACATTTCTGCAAAACTAAGTACATTTAATCTAAATTAAATATTAATATTTTGTTCAAAACCAATTAAAATACAATTTCCCTTCAAATCTGAATAAACTTATCACTCCTGACCAGCAAATCTATCTAGACATAACTAGTACTGGTTTTTATTTATTCCCAGATACTGAAAGCATCTTTAAAGGGATAGTTTAACCAAAAAAAGTTAATAGTTTAACTATATTGTCACACTACGCTATTGAGGGAACACGCTGGAGTCACGAGGAAATGTTTAACAGTCTTTAATCAAGAAACACAGGATATACTCCACAATGGGAGCTTGAGCCAACACACATTGAGAACGTGTAGACCTGACAAACACAAACTGAACAGACTAGGACTTTTATACCGGGGATGATTGGGGAACACGGGTGACATCAATGGAACATAATCAAACGAGGACAGGAACATGACCAAATAAGGCAAAACAGGAACTGAAACACATGACAAAACAGGTCCTCCCGGAAGGTGCGTCCTCGCACCAAAAGGCAACAACAGAGGGAGGCATATGTTGAAGCTAGGGAGAAGGCTCAGGAGGAGGATGGACACCCGGGAGGGGGCCGGCAGACACAGACCAGGGAGGCAACAAAGGAGGAAGGAGCCAGGGAGGAGACAGGAGGGGCCCGGAGCAGGAGGAGCGACACACGGTGGAGCCAACGGAGGGAGGAGCCATGGAGGAGTAATGGCCAAAGATTCCAGGGGGCCGATCAACGGCAGCGGGGTACGGAGACGGAGAGCCAACGAGCCAGGGGGATGCCGAGGATCCGGGGGGCCAGGGTGGAGCCAAGGGGTCTGGCGACTGAGGTGGAGGCGAAGATCCACGGCAGAGCCGGAGCGACTGAGGACCAAGGTGGAGCTGGCGGGAGGAAGGAGCTCAACGGAGCCGTTGGGACGGAGCGACGAGGTGCAGCCGTAGGAGCGGAGTCCTGAGGCGATGGCGGGTTGACGCCTGACCAAGGTGGAGCCGGAGGGATGAGGAAGCCCAGTGGAGCTGCTGGATCGACAGATGACAGTGGAGGTGAGGGAGCTAGGAGCCGAGGTGGAGCCGCTGGGTCTACGGGCCGAGGCGGAGTCCGGGCCTCGGAGGCTAGAGGTGAGGGATTCTCCAGCTATGGTGATGCTGGAGGATGGCAGACCCGCAGAGCTCGCACCGTAATGATGGTGGGCTGAGGGCGAGCAGAGGGGCTGCCAGACGACAGCTGTGGAGGAGGCAGGAGTGGGTGGGAGGGCGGGCATTTGTGAGTCTCCGGGCATTCAGGGCTTAACTCTGGATCGGAAGCCCCCTCTAGGCTGAACACGGGAACAGGATGGCACTCAGGAGGAGTGGACACTTGAGGGCGCTTACGAGGAGCTAGCACTGGAGGGTGCTTTCTAGGAGCGGACACTGGAGGGCGCTCTGGACTGGATTCGGGGACTGGAGCCCTCTCTACTTCGGTGTGGCACATTCGCTGCGCCATACTCAGCTCACCCTCAGCCACGGTGCAGGGGGCGGAGCTCTTCTCCGTGCTCACACCGTCCGCGGCTTTCTCCCTCGTGGCCGTTTCTCACCAGAATCCATTCCACAGACGAGGTGAAATCTGCTCGAAGAACATCTTTGAACGACGGCGCTCTGCACGCGGTGTTTAAACTTGCGTCGTAGAACACACAGAGCGCGTCGTCCAGATAGCTGGTGGTGTTAGTGAGCAGCTGGAACAGTCTAGTATGGTCCTCGAGCGATCTCTCCCCCTGCTCCAGCAGAAGGAGGAGATATTCTGGGCGAAGGAGTGCATCCATGAGGGAACAATGGAAAAAAAGACACTGGGTAAAAATAGGAAACAAAACGGAGGGTAGACACACGGACGTTACTGTTTTGGTAAGGTCTTCTGTCACGCTACGCTGTTGAGGGAACATATTGGAGTCACAAGGAAACGTTTAACAGTCTTTAATCGAGAAACACAGGAGATAATCCACAATGGGAGCTTGAGCCAACACACATAGAGAACGAGAAGACCTGACAAACACAAACTGAACAGACTAGGACTTTTATACCGGGGATGATTGGGGAACACAGGTGACATCAATGGAACAAAATCAAACTAACCGAGGACAGGAACATGATCAAATAAGGCAAAACAGGAACTGAAACACATGACAAAACAGGTCCAATCCTGACACATATATTGTCATCATTTACTCGCCCTCATTTTGTTCCAAATTTGTTTGACTTTCTTTATTCTGCAGAACATAAAAGACATTTTGAAGAATATTTAAAGTTTTTGATCACAGTGAAAGTCAGAGGGGTCTAATACAACACTGACATCTAAAAAATATCGCCTTTTGTTAAAAAAAGAAAAAAGAAAGTCATACAGGTTTGAAACAACATGAATGTAAGAAAATTATGATGATTTTCATTTTAGGGTTAACTATCGCTTTATTGGTTAGTGTAAAACTACAGTTTGATTGATGTATTCCAAAACCTCTAGTTTCGTATTTAAACAGTTGGCTAAATTTGTGTCTTTCATCAGTCTATGAGCCCTACTTTCTAAAGGCTCACCCCCGGGGGCACTTCATTTAAACAATCAATCCCTAAGACTGGCCCATAGCAAGAAAAGGTTGTTTTTTTCCCAGTCATTGCATCTGAAGGGCTGGCCGGTGCTGGAGCTTGGGTGGATAATCCGTTGGATCGAGTCTCCTTGGGGAAAGGGCCAGCCGGCAGCCAGATGGTTTTGGGCAGCTTGCCTGGTCAATCCCCACACTATGAAGGTCAACATCCAGTAGATGCCAGAGGTCAGAGTAGAGACAGACTCACTGTGACTGTGTGTTGTGGCCTAGCAAAACCAGAATTCTCTTGTAAAATGATCAATGCAATGAAGAAAAGTTTTTGCCTAATAAAAGGCAATACTCAAGTTCATGATATTATTCAAAGCCATTTGTACTACAGACAAATCTATTCATGTTACACTGTATAAGAGTACTTTAATCAAATGATCCTCAAAATTTTTTATATTTTTTTTAGAATTTCCTTCATTTATTCAATTATAATCAAGCCACTGCCAAACAGAATATGCTTATTTATATCATGAAGGCAATTTGAAGCAAATCAAACCCAATTCTACGGCAAAACCTGTGAAAAACATCCCACTATTTGGCTACATGGTCAGTTATGCTGTATGCCATCATACATATGTCATAAAAGTTTGTAATGCACTGCTAGGTGGTTGTCCTGCATCTTCAATAAACAAGCTACAGGTAGTCCAAAATGCAGCGGCTAGAGTCTTTACCAGGTCAAGAAAATATGATCATATTACCCCAATTTTACAGTCTCTGCACTGGCTACCTATTAAGTTCCATATCAGTTACAAAATATTATTACTTGCCTATAAGGCCCTTAATGAGTTAGCTCCTGCGTACCTAACTAGTCTTCTACCACGCTACAATCCATCACGCTCCCTAAAGTCGCAAAACTCTGGACTTTTGGTAGTACCTAGGATATCAAAGTCCACTAAAGGAGGTAGAGCTTTTTCATATTTGGCTCCCAAACTCTGGAATAGCCTTGCTGATAACATTCGGGGTTCAGACACACTCTCTCTCTGTTTAAATCTAGATTAAAGACACATCTCTTTGGCCAAGCATTCAAATAATGCATCTCATAATCTTGTACTGTAGTTATATCTGATCAAATGCACATTATTATTCTTTAGTTTGGGTTAAACAAATACATTTTGCTTGGTTGGAACAACAGCTACGCTAATTATGTCTCTATTTGTTTCTCTGTTTTTGCAAACTAGGATTTACACAAGCTTCAGTCTGGATCCAGAACACCTGAGAAGAGATGATGCCAACCCCTCAGAGAACCTCAGATGATGCCAACCCTGAAACAACTTACAGTTAACAACTTAATAGTGTTCATCATCTGTTTTATTACGTCTTTAATTGATTTTTCCGTACATTTCTGCCATATGTACATTAACTGACAGTCACCACTGATAAGCTACCACTAAATATTGTAGAAAAAAGCTGTAAAGTTGCTTTGCAACGATTTGTATCATGAAAAGCGCTATACAAATAAACTTGAATTGAATTGAATTGAAAAGTATTAGTATATTATGACATATGACATTTTTGTACACCTCAAGTGGTCAATTTAAAATATATATAAACACATCTAATATATGCTGATCTCTATTGGCCGGCCTTCCAGTCAGCATGACGAAGCCTCTACAGATGATCCAGAACACAGCAGCATGTCTAGTCTTCAATCAGTCAAAGAGGACCCACTTCACACCTCTCCTGATTTACTCCAGTCACTGCCAGAATCAAATTTAAGGTTTTGACACTGGCTTTCAAAGCTGCCACTGTAACCGCACACCCTTACCTCACAACACTTCTACAAGTGTATGCTCCCTCCAGTTACAGTCACTGAATGAGTCTCTTTTGCTAAGGTCTCCAGGTTGAGAACTACTGTACTAATAGATTCATGACATTTATGGTATCAGATATATATATATATATTTAAATGATTCGACAGACCCCTTGCAATTACACCACAGAACACTAGGTGTCTGTGGACCCCCGGAGTTGAGAAATACTGCTTTAATCAAGTAATAAAATGAATGTAGGAAACTCCATATTAACTCATCTAAATTAAATCACTATTCTGATTAAACAATCATTATTATAATTTGTAGGGCTACTCGTTTCATTGCTGCACATACCCTTACAGCTTTTGTTTCACCAAACCTGACAGTTTGTCTCTTTTCTCACCTCTAACACACACAGAAATACACACAGTCTCCCTTACAATTTCAACCTTTCCCTTTCTCACCTCTCACTTGCTTCCATGCTCTTTCCACAATGTTTCAGAAACCTTTCTCTCACCCCATGATCCTCGCTGAAGCTCTGTCTTTCACTTCATGCCATGTCTCATCTCAGGGGAATTTTAGGGTTTTGTGCAGAGGAACAGCATTTGCTGGGGGACCGGCGAGGTAAAGGAGAATTCCTGGCCTTGAGCATCAGCACTCCACTGGAAAATGTACCCTCTCCTTCATATCAAGAGAGATGTGTTTTTTTCATGACCTTTATTGGCTGCTTTCTCTCCAATCCAGTGTGCCATTGCTCGGTGATTTGCCATAATTACTTTTGCAGATAGAGGTGAGACAGGGTGCAGTCGCATCATACGAGGCACTCTTGCTAGTCAGGTGTATGCATTTTCCAGCATACAGATTTGAATGTCAGTGTAAGGTTAGGCCAAATGACTTTAAACCGTGTTTCCTCTGAGATGGCTCCATTTGTGCAATAAACAAATTAAGCAAATACGCTCAAAAGAAACAAAAGGGAAAATATTTTTACTTTGCCAAAATGAGAAGCAGTTCAACCAAAAACATCATGATTTCTGTCATTTTTTACTAACCCTCATGTCATGACAAACTACTAACATTTAAGTTATTAGTCACTAATAAAATTACTTCTCAAAACAAATATGCTGTCTGTGGAGCAGGTTAGACATCAAGGACATCATTTGGTTTCATAACCAAATGTCACATTCTCAAAGCCAAATTTGAATTCTGAGTCACAGCAAAGGTGATTTTCAGTGAATAATGACTTAAATTTAATTTGGTTCCTCACACAAAGCTGTCATATGACTTTAGAAGACTTAAAATACAGCAAGAGTTGGTTGTATTGAACACTTTTAAGTTGCTTTTCTTTGTCCTTTTTGGAGCTGATGTGTGTGTGTGTGTATTCCATTCTCGTTTGGAACGACATCATGACAGAATCATTATTTCTGGGGAAACTATTCCTACTGGGAATTTCTTGCCATATGCAAACAGAAACAGTTTACTGTAACAGTTATATACATAATGCTACTATATTTGAGTATAGCATTAGTTCTTAAAATTAAACATTTGAGGATGCCAGAGCTGATTTCTGAATTGGCAATTATGTTAAATACCTGCCTGTAAAAAGATTCACTGAACTGTGAAACAAACTTTTAATTGTGACCTGAAAAACACTTAGGCAATTCTCTTTGCCAGGTGAATGAAGAGAAGAAAATAAATGCATAACAAGACAAAAAAGGAGTGAAAACGCAGCAGCACAACACAAGGACCTGCTTCCTCTCCATCAGCACAGCAACAAGCCTTGGGGTACAGCTCTCGCAACAAAGAACAAGAGTCTCTCTCGCTCTTCTGAAGAATACGAATTTCTCTCCTTCGTCTCCTTACCCTGGTACCCCGCTCAAATTCTGCCCAAATCCCCTGCTCTGGGATCTACATTCGGCATGCCATGAAATGTATTCCCTGATGTCTCAAATCATAAGTGTGTCTCAACATCACGCTCTTTTTGCTTAAAATTTTCCAAGGAATGCTAGTGCCATTTCACACCTCTCTCCTTTCTCCCTACACACCTAAATCCAATACCCAGTGCATGAGAAACTGCCTCTACAGATCCAAGTGAGAAAAAAGCAGCTCCAGTGGATGTTCGAATGCTGTCTGCCAATGAGATCTTTTGATCTGCTGCCAGGTGATGACAGATGATCTGCATTAATCTCGCTCTTTCTCTGACTCTTTCCAAGCAGAGGGCAGCGAGCATGACTAATCGGTTTGAAAAGTGAAATGACGCCACGTGGGATTTCTTTGCTTCTTATTTTCTCTGCTGTCTCCTCCTGTCTTCTCCGTGCCTCACTGTTTGAGGAAAACTCAATGACATCAGCAGAGCTGAGTCAAACTCGCTGCAAAACAACAGGGGAACGAGGTCAGACAAAGCTCTTGTTAGGATGTTTGCACTAAAACTGGCCTATAGTGGAATGGAGGTTGCTTTAGCGCTGGCCTACGCAGTTGCATGTGAGCTCAAGGAGCACTGTTTGGATCCTTACATTGCATTACATTAAACCGTACAAAATGCTAAACAATGTAATCATTTATGAGACGGAGCTGCTCTGGATTGACTTCACGAACACTCCATCGATAAAACACTAAAACAAATTTGCTTATTAACTTTTGTCCAAGTTTTAATTGTGCAGACAGACACCCTGTGGCTTCTCAAATTACCTAAAGAGGAAAGCAAACTTAATTGTAGACTGTTAGCTAGTATTTTCAAGCTGGCTTGTACACTCACTGTAATGTATTATATATATATATATATATATGAGGATGAAAAAAGCTCATAAAAAAGCATTTCTTTCGATATCTTTGAGAACATTTCCAATTAGACTCGCCCTCATGTTGCCAAACTTCTATGACTTCTACTTCTGTGGAACATAAAAGAATATATATATATATACAGTGGGTACGGAGTACATTAATGAGGAAAAAAAATTAACTTAAATGATTTTAGCAAATGGCTGCAATATAACAAAGAGTGAAAAATTTAAGGGGGTCTGAATACTTTCCGTACCCACTGTATATATAAAATGCTTCAAATATTTTTCCTCATACAATGAATGTCAATGGTATGGAAGCTTGTTTCCTCCACACACAGCGTCACACACGGCGGGCTTGAGTGAGCGGAGGCCGGCAGGCTGGAGTGAGCGGCGGCCGGCGGCTGGCGGCTAGAGTGAGCGGAGGCCGGACTTGAGTGAGCGGCGGTGGGCGGGCTAGAGTGAGGAACACAGCGCCTTCACGACATGGCGGTATATTTACAGTAGCAGACATACTAATACTCTAATGACCGCTAGTTGATATGTAGTTGCAGAGTCACTTATCAACAGCTGTTTAAAGGGTACCATCAAAATAATCAAACTGATATTACAATAAAAATAGTTCAAAGCAAATGTGTCATATTACACATTCATCTGATCTGATTTTATGGCTGTTTGAGATAAATTTTTATTAATATTATTATTATTATTATTACTACTTGTAAGTGGTCTTTGACTGCTTTAAGTAAAGTAGCATAAGAAAAATGGCAAGATATGAGACTTATAATACATAACTATGAGAAATATAATCCATTGTAAAAGTGGATGCAACGTGTTCATTGTGTTATAAATCATCATACTATTAAAAGCTATAACCACAAATAAGTAAATATTATAATATATAAAAACTGTTCTTATGAATATTCATGAGATGATACAACATATTATAAGGTTTTTTATAATGCACTATGCATTCATTATAATGCCTTACGCATACTTTTATAATGTATTATAAATACGGGCTTCATAGAAAGTGTTACCGAATTCTGAGATTATATTTTGCAATTCTGACTTTTTTTTCTAATAATTGTGACTTTATATCTTGCAATTCTGACTTTTTTCTCACAATTGCAAGAAAAAAAGTCCAAATTGTGAGATAAAAAGTCACAAATTAGCTTTTTTTTTTAAACAAAACAACACCGAATGGACAAAAACACTGAGATTCTTCAAAATAACATCTTTTGTGCTCCGCAGACAAAAGAAAGTCATGTTTAGCACTATGAGGGTGAGTATATGATGACAGAATTTTCATTTTTCATTCCCTTTAATGCACTCAGTGACATGTAAGAAAATCATCTCTGCTGAAGACAAAAATAACAACACAACAACATATATTATCGACTGGGCTGCACAGAGAAAAAATGGCAGATGAGAATATGTCTGTCTGTCTTCCAGTCTCAAATTAGCCTGAGGGATGCAAGCGCTCGTTCTGACACATGGAGACACACGTTCATGTTTCAAACAGGCCCTGTCAGGGCACACTGACCCCTCGGCAGATGGTGCGTATCACATGTATCACCTCAGAATCATCAGCATGAGAGTTGTCACTATTAAGCCGACCCAGGCCCCTTGCCCTCGCCTCAAAATCCAGGTGTGAGGGTGACGAGACAGGAGCATCATTTCTGCAGGATCATGGCCTTAAATCTATACAGCTCTCGTCTCTAGAAGATCTGGTTCTGCACACAGCACACAAATATTATGCCGATTTCTCTCAGCACCTCCAGTCACAGCTAACAGCTGCTGATGAACGAGAAGTGACGGCTTGTGATGGCGCTTCTCCATTAGAAAAACATAAGCAGCTGTTATTTCAAAAGGGGACGGTGGGCTTATTACCGTGATTTCCAGCGGGATTAGCTCTCCTGCTTGGCTGATTATTTTGCGTGGCTGAGATTCTGCAAGGAAGGTATGTGTTTTGTGTTGCTGACAGATAAAAGCATTTTCCTTTCACCAAGGTCTAGGGATAAAGGACAACATATTTCTTCCAGGAAATTATTATATCCGGTAAAGTCTGAGAAAAGCTATCAGCAAGTCAGTTTTATGTTGGCAAAAAGGGGCATATTGTTTCAGACATCAGAAGATGCGCAATGCTGAATTTGTCATTTTGTAATTTTATGAGGGTAAATGTTACTCTGCAAGACCATTAAAGGAATAGATCACGCAAAAACGAAAATGCCATCATCTACTCACCCTTGTGTTGTTCAAAAGGGCAGAAGGCAATATTTTCAGTGAATAACAATACTCAGTGAATAACATTTAATTTAATTAATTTAATTCAAACCAGTAATCTAAGCGTTGTGCTAAATGTCTCCTTTTGCGTTTAACAGAAAAAATAAATATTTCAAATGACATGATTTTGAAAAGATGATGACGAGGATGAGAAGATGATTAATTTTACACAGTTCGTGACAAGTGACGTCTGTTTGCGATCTTGCCACCTTTTTTGTGCACAAGCTTTTTCCATACACTACTTCTACTGCGTTAGCTAACTGCTAGCAAATGGAAACATGCTGCTCTGAATGAGATGACTAATGTAAAAAATTGTGTTCTGTATGTACAGTAAGTGATAGCTAATAAAATTAACCAAATTAATGAAACAACTCAAATTTGATTGGCAGCCAGACAGTAATCTGCAAATTGCTCGCTTATTCATTGTAGTGAATGCCTCATAGAGTACTAGAGCAATCTTAGACTTCTCTGAAGTAACCACATAAAAGCTGTTTGATTTGTTATGAAAAAATTATAGAGGAGAGGAAAATTCATTGTTGACTGTTAGCTATTTTCAAGTTAGCTTGTACTTTCAACCACTCTGAAGAAAATGAGATTGGTGTAGCTGCTATAATGTATACATCGTTGAAAAAAGCTTCTAAAAAAGTATTTCTGTCAATATTTTTGAGAACATTTTCAGCTAAAATATCAAATATTAGCATTCACAACAGATTTAAAATTTCCAATCATGATATTAAAGGAAAAGTGTCATATTTACTGACCCTCATATCCTTCCAAACCTGTATGACTTACTTATATGAGAAAAAACAAGATATTTTGAGGAATTGTTCAACTGTTTTTGTCCATTCAATAAAAGTCAAAGGAGTCCAAAACAACATTAAATGGATAAAAAACACTGACACATTCTTCAAAACATCTCTTTTTATATCTTGTATCTCTATGTTTGCTAGTTTGGCAAGCTTTGTCCCACTGACAATGAACTGAGAACTTGTGGTTACAGTTTAACATGTAAAACACCCTATGCTCACCTAAATGAAGCCAAGACCACTTACATAAGAAAACTGATACTAACTTGGGAATTACTGAAGAAAAGCAATTATTAAAAAAAAAAACAGGCTAATAACACTCCTGAGCATTTAGAGCAAAAGGCATCAGAGAATTAGTCCTAAGAGTGACTTGATAATGATAATTAAGGAGCTGTATTTTACGGGACTTTTTCCAAAGTAAATATCTGGCTAAATAATCAAACTATAAAGCAGGAAGAGGAAAACTGTAGAGACACAAATATGGTATTTCTGTTCATCCTCAGTTCATGCTAAATTTTAGCCTGAACTTTACTGTGTGTCAGATTCCTGTATGACTTACTTATATGAGAAAAAACAAGATATTTTGAGGAATTGTTCAACTGTTTTTGTCCATTCAATAAAAGTCAAAGGAGTCCAAAACAACATTAAATGGATAAAAAACACTGACACATTCTTCAAAACATCTCTTTTTATATCTTGTATCTCTATGTTTGCTAGTTTGGGAAGCTTTGTCCCACTGACAATGAACTGAGAACTTGTGGTTACAGTTTAACATGTAAAACACCCTATGCTCACCTAAATGAAGCCAAGACCACTTACATAAGAAAACTGATACTAACTTGGGAATTACTGAAGAAAAGCAATTATTAAAAAAAAAACAGGCTAATAACACTCCTGAGCATTTAGAGCAAAAGGCATCAGAGAATTAGTCCTAAGAGTGACTTGATAATGATAATTAAGGAGCTGTATTTTACGGGACTTTTTCCAAAGTAAATATCTGGCTAAATAATCAAACTATAAAGCAGGAAGAGGAAAACTGTAGAGACACAAATATGGTATTTCTGTTCATCCTCAGTTCATGCTAAATTTTAGCCTGAACTTTACTGTGTGTCAGATTCAAGCACAGAATCTTGAAATGCCGCTGTCATAGTTTTCAACTCTCAATCCATGGATTTCATGTTTTTCATTATGAGGTAAACCCTTCAATCACTGAAGACAGTGCGCAGACAGATCTCTCGGCTGACTCTGCTGCTTGTGTAATACCCTGAGCTTTAGTAAAATTTTCACCCCTGCTTCCTGCACTCTTCTGTTTCAGAATTAGAGCACATGGTGGTGGGTCTTGCTGTCCTGGATAAGGAACAGCTGTTTGAATGAATCTTTAATGTTCACTCACGTCAGTGTTTGCCTCTGCCAGCTGTACATCCGTACCATCTTCTTCACAGTTTCAAGTGCCTATCATTCATTAGCCCACCACAGCTCGTTCTCATTTGCAGCCTGCTGTATGCATGTATGCATGTTTTGAAATCTGTCTTTGTTCACTAAAAGTATAGTGGAATATGCATCTCATGAAAATGGACTGTTAATGTCTAGAAGTGTAAAGCCTTATTCAAACTGAATGTTTTTTGAGAATTTGGAGTCTAGTGTTCTTACATGCATTATGTATTTGGCATATGCTTTTATCTATGCTTTTATTATAGGCAATCATATTCAACTTATACATTTTGCTAATGTGTGTTCCCTTCTAATCAAACCCTGATCTTGGTGTTACTAGTATTTTAATAAGTAATAATAATATATGCATTAAAGTTGTATGTAAAAAAGTCTTAATAATGGTTAGAAAAATCACAAATATTATTATGGTTTATTAAACAAATAATACTCATTATAATAATGAAGATAATAATGATAATAATACATATCTACGCACACATAATATATATCTATGCTCCGGGTGTGTGTTCATGGTGCGTGTGTGTATGTTCACTACTGTGTGTGTGCACTTGAATGGGTTAAATGCAGAGCACGAATTCCGAGAATGGGCCACCATACGTGGCCACACGTCACTTCACTTTCACACACTTTGCAACGGTTTTGATGTGTTTATGTCGTCTGTGACCTAGTTTCTCCTCATGTGTCTTGATTTGATTTGTTTCACCTGCCCTTCATCAATTAAGCTCTTAACTGCTGTGTATTTATTCTGCCCTGTCTCTTTCTGATTTCCGGACTCGGAATGTTTGTGCTAGCGTGAATGTGTAGATTTTGAATTAAAAGATACTGAACTCTTCTTCGTCGTCTTCTCTGGCTTTTGGATTATTACACACATTATAGTGTGACACACACACAAAATTATACACATTTGTACCACTTTTTATCTACCGCTAAGGAAATACTTAGCTGTTAAAGCACTTTTTATTTATTTCGTCCTTTGATGCCTTTTCTGAACCAGGACTGCCACAAGGCCCCTCAAAAGAAAGAAGCAAAACTAACAGTCATTGTGTTAAATTTAATATTTCATCTTTTGGTTCACAGCATAACCTAAATTATTTTTAGCAACTTCCTTTAAAAGGCAGGCTATAACCACATATTTACTGCTAATGAATTGCTCTGGGTATTGAGCCATTTACTGCACCGTTGAACTTGATGCAAAGTTTTAAAATAATGTTCTAAGACAGGCCCAAACTCGGTCCTGGAGGGCCGGTGTCCTGAAGAGTTTAGCTCCAACCCCAGTTAAACACACCTGAACCAGCTAATCAAGCTCTTATAGGCATACTAGAAACTTACCAGCAGGTGTGTTGAGGCAAGTTGGAGCTAAACTCTGCAGGACATCGGCTCCTCCAGGACCGAGTTTGGGCAGCCCTGCTCTAAGACAAAATCTCACAAAACTGCTTTTATGGACAAGTTAATGGCTGCTATAGATAGAGATGTCTTACTCTAATTCTAATACCTTATCTGGAAACCGCTGCATATCTGTAGAGTCCACCACTTAACCTGACCGTGGAGTTTATAAAGTGAATCAGAATGAAGAGCCTCTTGCCGGTGCATTTATCTCTCTGTTACCTTTTAGCATAATTACTGCACCATGTTTAACGTCAGCTCAAATACCACACTAATCAGCATCAGAAAAGAGGTCAGACTGTCTTACAATTGTTGCTGGCGTTTGAAAGGATAAAAGCCTGTGCTTGATTCTGCATAACAGCAGATCCTCTGTTCTCTTCTCACCCCTCCTTTTGTAAATCACAATGGCAGATTAAAACAGGAAGGTTGTGGTGTGATTAACAGCAAATGCGGTCTGAACAAGTTTGGACTCCAATTCAAAAGAACAAAAAAGCATGGACAAAAATTCAAATTAAACACAAATTACCTGCTTGCAGGACTCAGATGTGCTTGTAGGAACAAGCCTTGTGGTTTGAGAAGATGACGATCAGTGGATCCATAGAAAATGGCTTGTTATCTATATGAATCAAAAAAGAAGAGAAGAACATTGCTCATTTACTGTTGCTGTGACGAGTGAGTAAACGTGAGCTACCAAATCCTCCCATTGAGAATTCTATTTCCTGTTCTTTATTCATTGGAGGAGGCAGCCGTGGGTGCTCTGGAGAGTAGTGCATTATGGGATTCCATAGTGCTCAAACACAGAGGAGGCCTAATTGGCTCTCAATGAATGGCCATAACCATATATCACAAACCCCATGCCTAAGCTAACAGCCAGCTGAACTATTACTGCTGCAGTTGCCTTTCCCTCATGTGCGCACGCTCGTGTCCCAACTCATTCGGAGACAAATATTAACACAAACAACATGTTTACACAGGAGAAAGAGATGAACAGCTGCATTCACGAGTCACAGACACAAAAGCAAATTCACATTTGAACACACTCAGACATCTGTACACGGAATCTAATACGAACACAGTGAGGAAAAAACACCCATGGCGGTTCATCGGTTGCTCTCTGGCTGTGAATTCACACTGCCTGCACAGCAGACGGGTCCTCACGTCATTTTATTAGCACTCAAGGGTAGGGGAAGAGGTGTCTGCAGGGAACACAGCCACTTCGAGAATATAGGATCTGACTAATGCCCTTTTATTTCTCTTAGTGTCTTTGTGTGTGTGAACATGCGTGTTGTAACCTTTGAAGTGCTTATATACTCGCTAGACTCCATCAATACACCCAGAGGATAACAATATTGCTCATTCACTTAATGTAAATCTACTATTTTAATTAAAATTAATAAATATTTCCACCCAATTCAACTCAAAAATGTACAGCAGCAAGTAAACATTGTATCTAGTTGGCAGTACAAGTAATTTCAACTTTTTTTTAATGCAGACTTGGGTATCTTTGCCAATTTGAACACAATCTGAAATGTTGTTGAGTGAGTGAATCTCACCGGAGTGAGATTTCTTTCATATTTTGCTGTCTATGAGAAACACTTGAGACATTAAAGCTCATTTTTTGACCTTTTTTTCCATTAGAAAACAAAACAAGATTCTTATATTGTAAGACACCTACTTTGATTCCAGAATAAATGTTTGTGACATTCTGGATGCAAAATATCTTATCCTCAAATCCATAAATCAGACAACACTAGACATTTAATTCACCACTCAAAGATGTTGAATGTGATGTGCACACACAGTCTGTTCCTGCCCTGGTTTCCTAGGAAAAGAAGTCATAGATTAGGGCACAGGAAGAGAGAGCGAGAAGAAAAAAAAGGGGAAAAATAAAAATAAATAAATCACTTATAATAAGTCACTTATGAGGTTCAATGTCATTTAGGACGCTGTCTTAGAATATAACTTCCATTGTGTGCAGCAAGCGGCAAGACAGCACACTTTGTTTTGTAACAAAGTTCATGTATTTTTGTAGTCCGTGAATTTTTTTTTTTTATTTGTGGTCTTTTGATCTCTATATAAATCTCTATATAACATATCGCTACAAGAAGTATATAAACCTCACATGCTGTATTCCTACATGCCAATCATAACAGAAACATACCCAACACGACCTTCAGGGTTTGATCTAAAAAATAATACTTGCACATGTTAGCAGAAAAACACAACAACATATGTCGGCCTATAATAGAGATTGAAGGATTCTATACAATAGCGGCGGTGAGAGTAAATGTGTGCCAGCACTGGGAAATAAGGTTGTGGAGCTGATTGCTGAGAGGCACAGATAACCCTGAGCTGCAGGGTCAGAGTTCCTCATTTAAAGTGCTACTGCTGGCTCCACAGACGAGCCAAACTGTGAATAAGAGCATAATAAGTGAGCTGTGATTTTAAACAATGACAGCTCATCCAGGTACATGTACAGCACCTTGCCACCAACTAGGACATATAGCTGAACTTGAGAATGCGATAACGATGTGAAGAGAGTATTTTTAAGACAAAGGAGAAAATAATGCTTATTTATTTTTCCTAAGGGAATTGGTGGATACTATAGATTTATATACTTCAGTGTGTGTGAGCTTATAATGATTTATTATATCAGTAAAACCTATTATAATTTAAGACAATAAATATAAGAGAGCAGGGAGCTGTCCGTGGTGCTGATCATTAAGCTACAATTTACAGTATGTCTCATTTACGGAGTATGTTCTGAATTAGTCTATTACTTTCTAAGTGATTAATAAAAAACACATAATGGCTATAGAAATTAATGAAATTATGAATATTTGACTTGTATGTAAGTGGATATGAAGAGCCATTCATTTTATTTAATTAATATTGTGATTTGAATAGAAGAGCTCTGTTCCAAAACATAGTGAGCTGCTGTCTAACACAGCATCTTAACCATCATGGAACCTCATAAGAGAGCAATTTGGAATGGCTCTGCACAGAAGACTCAACACACAATTGATTTTAATAGAATTATTAGTGATGTGATACTCTTAGCAGCAAAAAAAGAGTACACACAAATATTGAAAGAATCCATTTTTACTTGCACTAAACTATGTTTTATTGGTGCTTTTCAGTTTAGAATGAAATACACTACTTTATTTTTTAAAGAAATTAATAATTTTATTCAGCAAGGATGCATTAAACTGATGAAAAGTAAAGACATTTATACGGTTATAGATTTCTATTTCAAATAAATGCTATTCTTTTGAAGTTTCTATTCATCAAAGGATCCTGAAAAAATGTATCATGCTTTCAACACAAATGTTATCCAGTTTTCATCATTGATAGTAATAAAAAAAATATTACTTGAGTACCAAATCAGCATATTAGAATGGTTTCTGAAGGATCATGTGACACTGAAGACTGCAGTAGTGACTGCTGAAAACTCAGCTTTTCCATCACAAGAATAAACTACATTTTAAAATGAATAAAATAGAAAATATTAGTTTTTAATGGTAATAACATTAATCAATACTGCTGTTTTACTGTATTTTTAATTAAATAAATGCAGCCTTGATTGGCATAAGAGACTTCTTTCAAATACATTAAACAGCCTTACAGACCATACACTTTTAAACTTTTGGTCCGCCTTTCTCTTGGCTCATGTATTATCTTGGGTTTATGTTTTCACTGAGCATTCTGGGATTATGAAAGATGCATGTTATTGAATTAGGCTAAAACAAGCTATCTTAGGAGGTAACATTAAGTTGCTTTCCTTTTGGAACAGCCTATGCATCAGAAGTGCACCTACCGCATAATACCTAAAACTGCCTCAGGTTTTGAAAGAGAAAGTGTTCTTGAAAGTCACTGACTTCAGGATATTTCCACATCAGGTTCAAGTACAGTGTAGTCTATTTTTGAATCATGCTGCAGTACATAAAAATTGCTTTCAATTCTCCTTACACTGTATAAATTCTCACAATGAGTTCAAGAAGAGAAAAACTTGTGTGACTTGTTAGCAGAACAGTTCTTACCCAATTAACTGTCTTTGTTTGATAAAGCAGCACTGACCTCTGTTTACACACTCATCTTCCCCTGATTTGTTTTCACACTGTATGGCTTTAATTAGCTTTGGCCCTTGCTTCAGGGAATTTGTAAATCCAAATGGATATTTGCCCAGTGTAAGGACAATATCATCCTACCCATTTCTTTTTGAGAAGTTGGATAGTGTAAATCACTTTGCAATTTTTTATGAGTTCTCTGTTTACATTGCCCTAGAGGGAGATGATTTTATTATTTTCAGCCGACTAAGAAAAACTGCAACCTTGGGGAAAAAAAACTCTATAATAATTGGTTCAGTATAGTTGCTCATAGCATACAATAAGTTTACAATTTTTACAGCATTTAGTTCTCCTGATACCTGTGTAATTTTGCAATTCCAGATTCACACATCTGCAGGTTTGTCATGGTGGCACTATTCAATGTAGGATGTCTGCATCTACAGACCAGATGCAAACTACAACCAAGAAACAAGTTTGACTACAGTCAAGCTACTCTTTTGAAAGTTACAGTATGTTGGCAACACAACAGGCTACTAACAAATGTGGTTAACCCCCCAAAACTGAAATTTACTAACCCTCAGACCATCCAAGATATAGATGATTTTCTTCATCAGAACAGATTTGGAGAAATGTAGCATTACATCACTTGATCACCAATGGATCCACTGCAATGAATGGGTGCCATCAGAATGAGAATCAAAGAATCAAAACAAAGTAATCCACATGACTCCAGTCCATCAATAAATGTCTTTTGAAGTGAAAAGTTGCATGTTAGTAGTAAATCCAAAATAAATCGATCATTAAAACATTTTTAACTTCAAAATGTTGCTTCCTCCTAAAATACGATTGTCTCATCTCAGGAGAAAAATATGCACAGATGAAACATAATTTACAAGTGAAAACAATCCAGAACAGTATTAAAAAACATATCTTTATTAAACAATTTTTTTTCTTACAAACACACACTGGAATCGTGTAGATTACTTATGGACTATTGTGATGCTTTTATCGGCTGTTTGGACTTTCATTCTGATGGCCCCCATTCACTGCAGATAATCCATCAGTGAGCAAGTGATGTAATGCAAAATTTCTTCAAATCTGTTCCAATGAAGAAACAAACTCATCTACATTCAACAAAACACACACACACTCACACAAATACTAACTAAATACTTAAGCACTGAGATTCTTTAAACCATCTTCTTTTGTGTTCCACATAAGAAAGAACGTCATACAGATTTGGAATGACATGAGGGTGAATAAATGACAGTAGTTTTCATTTTCTGGGCGGACTATCTCTTTAAGTGAGCAATATCATTTGTAAATGTTACCAGAGCTGAAAAAAATTCTGTTCCATGTTTTAGGACTACACACTGAATGGCTATATAGCCTACAGTACAATGTAAAAAAAAAAAAAAAGGAAAAAAAAGTCTGTGCTCTACACTGCTGCTTGTCGGAAAAGGTAGCTTGTTACTGGAAAAGTTTCACTATTTTGAAAATATCTGAGATACTGTCACTTTACTGAAAAATGTAGTGAACAATTGGGGGCTCGTCCAGGATCCTGTAAAACTTGATCATTTGATTAGGCCTGAGTCACTGTGTTTGATTTGATATTTTCATTTGTTGTGAAAGTAGGTTAGTAATGGAGTTTGATATATCTTCATTTACTCAAAATCCAACGTTGGAAATATTTAATAAGTGCAGGAAAGATGACCTGCTACAGATTGCAGATTTATTTTGTGTTGCTGTGTCATCTAATGCTATTAAACAAATGATAAAGGCTGAGTTGTACAATAGATTGGTGGACATTCAGATCTTGCCACTGGACAGTGGTGTTAAAGAGGGGGCTGTTGCATCGGTGGTGGCTGATGAGGAGGCTCCCGCTGACATGAGTCCTTTTGTTGCTCACAATGATCCCTGGTTGGCAATCAGGTTAAAAGAACTTGAATTGCAGATAAAAAGGCAAGATTATGAGAACCAGCTGTTGCGTTTGCAGGAGATAGAACTGGAGATTGCAAGATTACGTGGTCATGATAGACTTAGCTCTTTTACCTCTGCTCAGCCCACAGTAGATATTACTTCTACTCTCTCTGGAGTTTCAACAGCAGTGCATGGTATCAGTACTCCATCGGTATTTGATGCTAGTAAGGATGTTAAGTTGGTGCCTCCTTTCAGGGAAGCTGAGGTGGACGCATACTTCACTACCTTTGAGCGAGTGGCAGCTACCATGAGATGGCCCAAAGACAGGTGGGCATTGCTACTGCAGTGCAGGTTGGTAGGTAAGGCCCAGGAAATGTGTTCCGCTTTACCAATTGAACCGAGGTTGGATTATGAAGTTGTGAAGACTGCCGTGTTAAGGGCTTATGAATTGGTACCTGAGACTTACAGGCAGCAATTTAGAGCCCACGGGAAATCAGCTAATCAAACCTTTGTGGAGTTTGCTCAATCCAGATGTGTTACATCTGTTCACCCTGTCGTAGATTCTTCTTCTTTCTCAACTCGGTCTTCTCTCTACAGGCCTTTCATGTTGTCTGGGTCAGTGGCACTCACTAAAAATCAAAACCTAGGCAGATTACCATATTGAGGGACACGGGAGCAGGCCAGTCTCTCATAGTGGATAGTGTCTTACCATTTTCCACCAAGACATTTGCATGGACTAAAGTGCCTGTTCATGGTGTGGGGCTAGGGTGTTTTGAGGTTCCATTGCATAATGTCTCTATGAAATAAATTGGTTAGAGGACAAGTGCAAATTGGTGTATGCGCCAGACTTCCTGTTGATGGTGTTGACCTTATTCTAGGTAACGATTTGGCTGGGCATATGGTGTTCTCCCAAAAGCTGGTAGCAAATCCTGGGTGATGTGTAGATGTGCTACTGTGTCAACCCCTTAAAACCTGTAATTTGAAGTTTAGTGGTGTTTAACTTTTGTCAAAACGTGGTTTGACATTTATGGGTGGGGGTGTTATGTCTTGAGACATATTGTGTATGTGTCTTGCTTTGCTGTTTCTCTCTCTCTCTTTCTTTCTCTTTTGTCATCCTTTCTTTCACAGGATTGGATACTACCAAAGTGATGTCCAGATCTGATTGGTGCTAATGGGACCAAGGAGCAGCAATAAAAGGATCTGTTGTGCCTGAGGAGGGAGCTCTGATCAACTTGTGATTTCCTGTTGTTCCATTGCACATGTGCTATTGTGTGTTTGCTACAGTGTGTTGTCGCTGTTAGCTTGCCTGTTGATCTGCCTGTTGTGTGCAGTGTGAATTTTGGTTTTGAGTTGATAAGTTGTTGTCAATCTCATTTCCATTTTGTATATTTTGTAAAGTATTGTAAATACTCTTTTCCACACTTGGAAGCTGTAGGGGGTGAGTGCCATTTTCTTTTGTAAATATTGTTTTCTCCTGTTTTTCATTAGATAGGGAGTTAGGGTAACGTGTTGTATTTTTATTTTGTTTTTCTTTTGTTAGGGAATTTAGTCTTCTGTTAGGAGCTAGCTTGGTGTTTTGTTTGTTGTTTTGGCCTTTGCTCACCTCTGAAGTTGTGCTTTCACTCGTGGTTCTGTAAATAAATGTATAAAGGATCTTTGATTTGTTAACGTCAGTTTATTATTTCTAATAATTATGTTTGTTGTAGGCCTGTTCTGAGTTTCAGTTTTCAGGTTAGCATTCAGGAACTGCACTGCTTTTATGACAAAACCAGGACTGCAAATCTGCTATGTATAAACAGAACTATGTTTCCTTTTCCAATTTTGTTTCCTGCAAACTCTATAATGGAAGGATGTTTGAAAGATTACAGATGAACAGATAATCCTTTCTTGTGTCCTCTGCTATTGTTTTAGATAGGAAATAACATTTTCACACGTCTTACTCTTCTTTCTCTCTCTGTGATGGATACCTGTTTCAGCCTGTAGATTTCCTTGTGACAGCATGCTCTCCCACCACTGATGAAACTGAAGGAACTTTCTCAAGCTGTCAAAGATTTCCCTCTATCTCACATAACTGACAGGCAAACCGTCATTACAGACTCTCACTCTCTCTCTCTTTCAATTATCTTGTGTGCGCACACACACAAATACAAAAATCAGAGATATGTCTGCTGTCAAATTGGGACTAAGACTGATTTTCTTTGGAAGGAAGAAAAGAAAATAATGCTTTTACTTAAGAGATGATGCCAACCCCTCAGAGGACCTCAGATGATGCCAACCCTGAAACAACATACAGAACTACCACATTTTGCTATAAGATTGATTGCATCATATAATAATTGCTGTTAATAGTGTTATTTGTCTGTTTTATTACGTCTTAAATTGATTTTTCCGTACATTTTTTGCCATATGTACATTAATTCACAGTCACCACTGATAAGCTACCTCTAAATATTGTAGAAACTTAATTTGCTGTAAAGTTGCTTTGCTATGATTTGTATAGTGAAAAGCGCTGTACAAATAAACTTGACTTGACTTGACTTTTTCAATTATCTTGTGTGCGCACACACACAAATACAAAAATCAGAGATATGTCTGCTGTCAAATTGGGACTAAGACTGATTTTCTTTGGAAGGAAGAAAAGAAAATAATGCTTTTACTTAAGAGATGATGCCAACCCCTCAGAGGACCTAAGATGATGCCAACCCTGAAACAACATACAGAACTACCACATTTTGCTATAAGATTGATTGCATCATATAATAATTGCTGTTAATAGTGTTATTCGTCTGTTTTATTACGTCTTAAATGGATTTTTCCGTACATTTTTTGCGATATGTACATTAATTCACAGTCACCACTGATAAGCTACCTCTAAATATTGTAGAAACTTAATTTGCTGTAAAGTTGCTTTGCTATGATTTGTATAGTGAAAAGCGCTGTACAAATAAACTTGACTTGACTTGACTTTTACTTTTACTGAAGAACTTTACTAAAGTGCTGCACAAAAGAAAAAGGTACATTATGTTATCTGCTATCTTCTCAGAAACATTATTTGTCAGCTTCAAACCACATTGACCCTTTCTTTTGTCTCTTTCCCTCTATCTCACATAACTGACAGGCAAACCGTCATTACAGACTCTCACTCTCTCTCTCTTTCAATTCTCTTGTGTGCGCACACACACAAATACAAAAATCAGAGATATGTCTGCTGTCAAATTGGAACTAAGACTGATTTTCTTTGGAAGGAAGAAAAGAAAATAATGCTTTTACTTAAGAGATGATGCCAACCCCTCAGAGGACCTCAGATGATGCCAACCCTGAAACAACATACAGAACTACCACATTTTGCTATAAGATTGATTGCATCATATAATAATTGCTGTTAATAGTGTTATTTGTCTGTTTTATTACGTCTTAAATTGATTTTTCCGTACATTTTTTGCCATATGTACATTAATTCACAGTCACCACTGATAAGCTACCTCTAAATATTGTAGAAACTTAATTTGCTGTAAAGTTGCTTTGCTATGATTTGTATAGTGAAAAGCGCTGTACAAATAAACTTGACTTGACTTGACTTTTACTGAAGAACTTTACTAAAGTGCTGCACAAAAGAAAAAGGTACATTATGTTATCTGCTATCTTCTCAGAACCATTATTTGTCAGCTTCAAACCACATTGACCCTTTCTTTTGTCTCTTACAAAGATATCCCATCCATAACTCAATGTGCATGCTGTCAAGATGTTTTTAAACAGGCAAGCTAAAATAAATTACCATAATGGGTCTTTCATTTCAGGTGCAATCACATTAGTACACAGAATTAGCAAACATGTTAATCTATAATGAAGTCAATAACGTATTCATGTTAGATTGAGGTTGAGGTTAGAAGGTCACACATGAATTATGAATGATACAAAAAGAGATTCTGGAGATCTGAGCACACTGTGGGAATGCCATGTGCCTGTTTTATGGATTCTGTTAATAAAGGCTTGCCCACAGAGATGCAACATATATAGCAGATCAATAGAATTATAAGACATGCAGCCAATAAGCATGTGCCACACAAAGCAAGACAAATAAATGCAGGCAAAGTCAATATGATTGTAAATAAATCCAGCTGCACTCCCTTATATGGCTTATCCTATGTGCTATTACTGCTGGGGGCTTTCTGCACAAATCAAATTGCCATGCATTTGAGATTGAAAGAGAAATATAAGAAAAGGCAAACATAGTGTTTAAAATTCATAATTTGAGAAAAGATGTAGGGTTAACTAAGGCCAACGAGAGCTCGCAAGTCACAAGCATAACGTGAGACCTGTGGAGAGAGAAGCCATTGATTTTTCACAAAAGTGCCAGTTCATCATTCTGGGAGACACTTGCAATCGATCCTTCCTTTCATTTGTTTGTGATTTTGTTAGTTTCAAAGCTGGTCTCCATGATAAATTTGACACCAAGCCACACATCTAAAAAATGAGGAATGCCCAGATGAAGAGATAGGGGGATGAAATATAAATGTGGAAGATTTATGTACTTTTGATAGTCCTTGGGTGCATGGGCTTGAAAAACAGATGCAAGACTCTATCACGTCTGAAAGCTAAAATCCAACATCATTTTCTTTCTTTCTTTCTTTTTCTCTTTCTTTCTTTCTTTCTTTCCTTTTCTTTGAAGGGGTAATTAACACTTAATAATATAAAAAAATACTAAGCAGTACAACTGTTTTCAACATTGATAATAAGAAGTGTAAGAAATGTTTCTTAAGCACCAAATCAGCATATCAGCATGAGTTCTGAAGGATCATGTAACACAGAAGACTGAAGTAAAGACTGAAACTAAAACTATTTTAAAATAGATTAAAATGGAAAAATAAATGGTTATAATATTCACAATATTAATATTTTTTTACAGTTTTTTATATAAAATGAATGCAGTCTTGGTGAGTATAAGAGATGTCTTTCAAAAACATTTTGTAAAGGGACGGAAAAATACAGTTAAATGAATTTCTTTGAATTTCGTTTTATTTTACTTGCTTGCATTCAAATTCAAATTGCATTTTTTTAAAGCATTCCCAATTCAATTTTGACTGCCACACAAGCCTGCTATATACATTCAACCATTGTGAAAGATTCCATTAACATCAAACAAAACCAAAAACTGTTCTAAAGCACATCCCACAGTGCAGCCAGTGTACAGTCTATTACCTTCAGTGGGCACTTTCATCTGAATCCTGTCTTTAATCATTTCACAGCATCCGTTGAGAGTTGTGGGAAGTAAAAAAGGGGGATGCATCCAGAAACCCCTCTTTCCCCTGCTACAGCAAAGAAAGAACCAAACCTATGACCTCGACCCACCACTCCAGCTGCTATAAAAAAGCCAGTATCTTGGGTAAAAGCTAATGCAGCTTCAAAGGATGTAGGCAGTATGAAAGACTAGAAGGGACCACTGACTGTGACGCCTATCTGAGAGAAACACGGCTTCTGCTGTCTGATTAATCTGGATTTAGATGAATCAACCTTAAAAGGTGGATTTCATCTCGGAATGATAATGGAGTAGCAATTTGATTTTGTGTGTTCTATGGTATTAAGATAAATCTGGTCAAATCGAAAACATTTAATCTGGAATGGACAAAAGGTACATCTAATATTTACTTTTACTGTAATTACACTTCATACTCTTTCATAATTTTAAATAAACCCAAAATGTGCCACAGTTCCTGTCTGGTATCCAATAGGCAAGGCTTGCCTATCCCTCCTGAACCCTCTCCCCAAGCCTTTAAACTACTATTAATACCTAATGGGCTTCCTCATTAGATGCCCTTCCAAACATGTTCTGAGCTCCATTTACTGTCGGGCCTCATGCCTCCATGAACAAATGTGAGTCGTCTGCCTTATCCGGTTCCCTCTGCGCGTAGCAAACATCTAATACGGGCACCAAATGCTCCAATCTTGAAAGACTTCCTGTTTGAGTGCCTGTTTGTAAGTGC
Organism: Sinocyclocheilus grahami; assembly: GCF_001515645.1. Classification (NCBI taxonomy): domain Eukaryota; kingdom Metazoa; phylum Chordata; class Actinopteri; order Cypriniformes; family Cyprinidae; genus Sinocyclocheilus; species Sinocyclocheilus grahami. The sequence goes on along the minus strand of NW_015505234.1, from coordinate 3,728,484 downwards.
TTGTGTATCTGTAGCCCAACTACTTGTTATTTTTTGTGTAGAGAACAGACAAAGCTGTGAGGAAGTGTTCACATCTATCACGTCTTTGCTCCCCAGGAAAGCTCAGGAAATCCCTTGCAACTTTTACTGTAAGTAAAGAGCATATTACACACTGCTTGGCCTTGAAATGCATTAGCAGTACATAGAGACAGATAGATATATGGATAGAAAGGCTCTGTGAAAGGCTTATAAAATAACAAGGCTCTTTTTATATACTGTACTTGCTTGCTATCAAATATACACTTTGAGTCAAAGGTTTGGAATAATTAAGGATTAAAAACTCTTATGCTCACCAATGCTGCAGTGATACAGAAATTACACCGGAATATATATTTTTTATTTTTACATTTTAAAATATAATAAAATAGGAAAACTATTTTTGTTTTCACTGTATTTTTTTTTTTTCAAATAAACGAAGCCTTGGTAAGCATAAGAATATTCTTTCAACATTCAACATTTATAAAATCCACATAAGAAAGAACATATTTATTCCAAGAAAAGTGGTATTTAAATATTCATTTCAACATTTGAGCTTTCAGCTCTTGTGTAATTGCAAATGCACTATGATTTGCATTTGATTTGGTACTTACTACCAATCCATTGCAGTCACATATTGAGGATATCTTTCTAGGATGATGTCTTTTTAAAAGCTGTTATTTGACAAAGCAGAACTGCACTCTTGCACTTAAACTTTCATCTAAAAATGTTGTTTTATTGAGGGGAAAAAATAATCAGAAGCATTCAAAATAATTTCCAATTCAATAAACTCAAAATGCAACTTGTTCTAAATTGTATGGGGATAGGGAATGGGAGTAAGATTAATTTTTCAGTATTCTGATAAGCATGTAAACCAAGTCAAGTCAAATGTATTTGTATAGTGTGCTTACAATACACATTGTTTCAAAGCAGCTTTTCAGAAAACCATACTGTTAATGTTTATATTATCTTAATATCTTCATGCCTTATACTCTTATTTAGAAACTGGGCGAGGATATTATTTGACATTTTGTAAAAATACAAGCAATCAAGCATTTGAAATATGCTATATATTATATACCACCCTATGTGAGTATACTGTATTTATGTGGATAAAGTTGGACAACTATATCCAACATTATATAAAGAGCTGGGCGATAACATAGTTACATTTTGTAACAATATGAACAATCAAGCAGTTGAGATTTGCCATATAGTACATATAATTTTTTGTGTATTTATTGTATTTTATACAATACTATACTATATTTTGCAATGATATAAATACCAAGAATAACAAGGAAATTAAAGTTGCACTCAGTAACTTTTTGATTATCTTGCACTGTCTGATATGGCATTTTATAACGAGTGGTGCCCCATGTAATAAATTAAAAAAGAAAATCAGAAATTTTCTAATAAATATCCTTTTTAATTGTGTGTGTGTGTGTGTCTTAAGTCTAAATCTAATGAAATTTAGTGGGAAAAAAAGCTAAGGTTAAACGTGTGCTACAACTATTATGAATAATGGGAAACTCAACTGGCTACATAAACACGAGCATGTATCTATGAAGAATGCTTTGACTGGTATGAACTGGGATAAAACTGTCAGTGATGGACCACAGACACACCAACTAAAACTGGTCAATTGCTCTGAGCTTATTTGACATTTTGTAAAAATACAAGCAATCAAGCATTTGAAATATGCTATATATTATATACCACCCTATATGAGTATACTGTATTTATGTGGATAAAGTTGGACAACTATATCCAACATTATATAAAGAGCTGGGCGATAACATAGTTACATTTTGTAACAATATGAACAATCAAGCAGTTGAGATTTGCCATATAGTACATTTAATTTTTTTCGTGTATTTATTGTATTTTATACAATACTATACTATATTTTGCAATGATATAAATACCAAGAATAACAAGGAAATTAAAGTTGCACTCAGTAACTTTTTGATTATCTTGCACTGTCTGATATGGCATTTTATAACGAGTGGTGCCCCATGTAATAAATTAAAAAAGAAAATCAGAAATTTTCTAATAAATATCCTTTTTAATTGTGTGTGTGTGTGTGTGTCTTAAGTCTAAATCTAATGAAATTTAGTGGGAAAAAAAGCTAAGGTTAAACGTGTGCTACAACTATTATGAATAATGGGAAACTCAACTGGCTACATAAACACGCGCATGTATCTATGAAGAATGCTTTGACTGGTATGAACTGGGATAAAACTGTCAGTGATGGACCACAGACACACCAACTAAAACTGGTCAATTGCTCTGAGACATTTAATGACCCTTCCCATAAATCCCCTTTCCAAAGAAAATAGCGATTAATTAACATAGTGAGTGGATTACAAGACTGCACTGACTTGTGGATTAATTTGCACTGTTATTCCTAACATCTCCAAGCTACAATGACTGGGGCTCTTTTTAATGGCCAGTTTCCACTAGACAAGCACATAGAACGAGACATAAAATTGCTGGGTGATAACATTACTAATCATAAAGCTAACTATTAGAACAGATGAGCCTCTTCCTGAAATGGCTTTGATTTTTGAGGATAGAAAAGACAGATCAATGCCAACAGATCAATTGACAACAACAATGGGTCACAGCATGGAACTATTGTGAACGCCACTTCACTGAAGATGTAATAAATTAAAAAAGAAAATCAGAAATTTTCTAATAAATATCCTTTTTAATTGTGTGTGTGTGTGTGTGTCTTAAGTCTAAATCTAATGAAATTTAGTGGGAAAAAAAGCTAAGGTTAAACGTGTGCTACAACTATTATGAATAATGGGAAACTCAACTGGCTACATAAACACGCGCATGTATCTATGAAGAATGCTTTGACTGGTATGAACTGGGATAAAACTGTCAGTGATGGACCACAGACACACCAACTAAAACTGGTCAATTGCTCTGAGACATTTAATGACCCTTCCCATAAATCCCCTTTCCAAAGAAAATAGCGATTAATTAACATAGTGAGTGGATTACAAGACTGCACTGACTTGTGGATTAATTTGCACTGTTATTCCTAACATCTCCAAGCTACAATGACTGGGGCTCTTTTTAATGGCCAGTTTCCACTAGACAAGCACATAGAACGAGACATAAAATTGCTGGGTGATAACATTACTAATCATAAAGCTAACTATTAGAACAGATGAGCCTCTTCCTGAAATGGCTTTGATTTTTGAGGATAGAAAAGACAGATCAATGCCAACAGATCAACTGACAACAACAATGGGTCACAGCATGGAACTATTGTGAATGCCACTTCACTGAAGCTGATCAACTTGTACAGCCACTCAAAACTGCTCTGAGAGAATACACACACACACACAAATGAACACATGCTTACCTTACAGCACTGTTTTCTCTGGTGACAACTATATCAGTGTAATATGAGAGGGATGAGTGCCAGGCTGAGGTTCTGGCAGGCCTCCTCTGTGCAGAGATTTCCTTCTCACATCTCATTTCCACCTTTCTGAGAAGGAGTGCATATGATAATGTCCAGTCCTTGACATCTCACTGTGTCAAACAGTGAAAGGCCCAATCAATTAGCACTTTCAAATGGCTGTAAAATGGCAAAAAGTTGTCCCGTTTGATCATGAATAACTTAAGGTTAAAAGATTTTAAAAGATTTAGAGTAACTATTAAAGACAAAAAAAGCTGTGAACTGACATCAAAAACAAGAAACTTTTTTGAGGAGGTACCAGTGACAGTCATAAGACAACACCAAAATAAAATAAACACCATCCTTAAATAAGCATATATCCATCAATATGAGTAATTTCTTATTTCATAAACCAAGCAAAATTTCTGACATGACAGCCACTGAATCTTATGTAAATAAAATAAAACCAGAATCAAACAACATCCATAAATAAGTGCATATCCTTAAATAATAGTAATTTCTTAATTTCTGACGTGACAGACACTGAATCCCATACATATGACAATGCCAAGAGGATAAAATAAAATAAACAATATGATTTCATAAGTGTATATAAGAATAATTTCTTATTTACTAAACCAAGCAAAATTTCAGCTGACATGACAGTCACTGAATCCAATTGTTGTATTAATAAAAGCAGCTTTGAAAAAACATCACATGAGCGGTGCTTCAAAAATATATTCGACTCAAAAATCTGAGTGGGCATGAATAGACCTGACGTTTCTGATTGCAGGAACGTATCAGTTACCCACCTTGTTCCTGAGCTCACACATTCTTTTGTCCATTATAAACTGTTCCAGACTCCCTATCTCTGGCTGGAAAGGCATTATTGGCTATCTGGCCAATAATTTTTTATGCTTTGCCTCTGATGGTGATACAATCTTTAATCCAGTACTAGCCAACTTGTCCTCGCATCGTTCATGCACTCCGGCAGGGGCAGAATGAGCAGAGCGCCTATCTCTAGCACCTTAAAGGGGTCATATGATGCGATTTCAAGTTTTCCTTTCTCTTTGGAGTGTTACAAGCTCTTGGTGCATAAAGAAGACTCTAAAGATATTATTTATAAAAGTTAAGAGTCAGCCACACCTACCTAAAATGCCTCATTCTAACACGCCCCACATATCTACGTCACTATGTGGAAATATTAGCATAATGCCACCCAAATGTGCACACAAAGAAAGAAGGCGTGGTTTCAGGAACAGCAGTAGTGTTGATGCAGCCATGTCAGGGAGACGGTGTGTGTTTCAGTGCGAAAACAAAATCAGTTTATTTGGCCTTCCGGAAGTAGATGCAATTAGGAATCATTGGTTAAGATTTATTTACAACAGAACAGCACAACCCAGATGTTCGAATTTGTGCAACACATTTTATGGAAGAGTACAAGGCTGGCTGTGCACAAAGGCTATTTCTAAAAAAAAAAAGGGTCAATTCCGACTTTGCTACGACAAACTGGCACTTCTGAATCAGCGACTGTAAGTATGTTTTGTTATTAGTTTAAGTATTTGCTATTGACTGTTCAAATGCGGAGTTTTGCGCAGCGCAGAGTAACGCGTCGTGTGTGTGTGTGTGTG
>NW_015505234.1:3723080-3723410 GCF_001515645.1 Sinocyclocheilus grahami | reverse complement strand
GGCATAGAGGACCTACAATAATGTACAGTATTTGAAAAATAATGTGTTTTTTGAGCATTAAAGCATGTCAACATATTCTGTTACACCAAATACACAAAATAATGATCTTTAAAATAGTATCATATGACCCCTTTAATAATCATCCAGTGTCCGAGTCCGTCTCATATCAGAACAGAAGTTTACCTTGGTGTGAGGGGTGGATCGGAATGTCAAAGTGTGTGGCTGTGTATACAGATATGAACAGTGTTGGGGGTAACGCATTACAAGTAACGCGAGTTACGTAATCAGATTACTTTTTTCAAGTAACTAGTAAAGTAACGCATTACTTTT
>NW_015505234.1:3704828-3714888 GCF_001515645.1 Sinocyclocheilus grahami | reverse complement strand
CATTCTATTAACCAATGTCTTTGCTTCTGACCTTCGATGATCCAGATCAATCGCAAGCACAAATTACTCTAGACAAACATTTGTGTCTTTTTTTATTGCTGAAGTGTGTTGATATTTCTTCTTCTGCATTCTACTGTACGGACGTAAATGTACTTTCCCTTCAGCCTGAGGCTTATTCATTTCACTTTTGGTGTGCAAAGGCTTTTATATTTGCCAAAAATATAACTTTTTTATTTTAAAAACAAACAAGCAAGCCCTGTCCAGATTTAAAAAGTAACGCAAAAGTAACGTAACGCATTACTTTCCATTAAAAGTAACTAAGTACCGTAATTAGTTACTTTTTTAATGGAGTAACGCAATATTGTAATGCATTACTTTTAAAAGTAACTTTCCCCAACACTGGATATGAATATACATGATTAAAATGCTAGCTACTTCTTGTCAATGGGTCCTTGAGCATTGGAAAGGACCTTTGTATGAAAGCTAATGTGGAAACATTTAATACAAAATATACATGTATTATAATATTATTAATACCGGTAATATACACATATGGTATAACATTTTACATATGGTATAAATTTTTTATATATATTACAATAGAAAACAGTTATTTTAAATCACATTCATTTTTCTTAAAATCTTTTATTTTATATACACTACCGTTCAAAAGTTTAGGATCAGTAAGAATTTTCATGTTTTTGAAAGAAGTTTATTATGCTCATCAAGGCTGCATTTACTTGATAAAAAATACAGAAAAAAACAGTACAATTGTAAAATATTATTGCAATATTTGCAAACTGTTTTCTATTTTAATATACTTTAAAATATAATTTATTCCTGCGATGCCAAGCTGAATTTTCATTAGCATCATTACTCCAGTCTTCAGTGTCACATAAACCTTCAGAAATAATTCTGAGTTTTTGAAAGAAGTTTATTATGCTCATCAAGGCTGCATTTACTTGATAAAAAATACAGAAAAAAAACAGTACAATTGTAAAATATTATTGCAATATTTGCAAACTGTTTTCTATTTTAATATACTTTAAAATATAATTTATTCCTGCGATGCCAAGCTGAATTTTCATTAGCATCATTACTCCAGTCTTCAGTGTCACATAAACCTTCAGAAATAATTCTGATATGCTGATTTATTATCAATGTTAGAAACCGTTTTTGCTGCTTAATATTTTTTCTGGAAACTGTGATGCTTTTTTCAGGATTCTTTGATGAATAAAAAGTTTAAAAAGAACAGTATTTACTTAAAATATAAATCTTTTGAAATAATATTTCACAATTTTACTGTTTTTTTTCTGTATTTTTGATCAAATAAATGCAGGCTTGATGAACAGAAGAGACGTCTTTAAAAAGTAATACAAATCTTACTGATCCCAAACTTTTGAACGGCAGTGTATATATAAAATTAAATAATAATAAATTGAAAATGATTACATATATGTCTGTATTTTGCTATTCAAACAATGCAAGATTATATGGCCAGTTGCATTTTATCCCTGCCAACTACAACCCCCAAGGAAGAAACCCCTGACCCACCAGTTGAGAACCAGCAGCATGAAATGCTACACCGAAATGGCCAATATTCAATCTTTTCTGATGCACAGGATGTAGCGTTGCCGCCTGCCTGCAAGACTGCAAGAGACCTATAAAAAATGCTCTTTGAAAATCAATAGGGTCTCAGCAGAGCATGAAAAAGAAGAATCACCATAACCTTAAATTTATTTGTTCATTGCTTTATGTGGCTATTCCATTGACCTAATGCGCTTAAATTTAGAATTCAGGCCCCAAGCATCTCTTCCAATAAAACATTCGGATCAGTGCTCTTCAGAACAAGTTTTCCCTCACTCTGCTCAGAGATAAAGTTGTTCTTGACTAAACCAGCTGTGGACACTCTAAGGAAACTAGAGGATGCCACAGCTGTGTTGGTCTGCGGTTGATCTATTTCGCACGCCTCCTTATACGGGACACGCACCTGCGCAGGGTGCTTTACAACCAAAGCGCCCGGTTACTCCATCACATATTACTACGATCAGCAGAGCCCATAACAGATGCTGTGCGGAATAACAATTACGGTTCAGCTTGTTACAGTTCAGCACAATTCTTTTGGCCCATTTATCAAGCGAGCACATATGTACAACCAGAGTCAGCTACATCAATATTTCCAATCCTCGTCCTTGACGGCTACACCATTGTGACAGTTAGTAGCTTTTTAAAACACAAGAAATATTATTTCAATTTTGTGTGGGAAGCATCCTCTTGGAGGTCCCTGATTAACATTACGAGGTCGTAATGGGGTGAATTTCGTAAGCAAGTGGGGAATTTTTATATAGGATGGCATTAGTAAATGCGGCTGACTCATTGGAAATTGATGAAATAGTACAATAGGGCCAAGAGCGATTTCGCTTATTGAGCTCCCTTGCTACAGCTGGGGGCAACTCACTGTACTCCACATTCAAGTGCTCGCACACCTACCGCAGAGCATCCGCTAAACATGTCACTGCTCATCTTGCTAATTACCGTCATTACGCACCAACTCGGGCTGCGCTCTTGCCTGACTAGCCGCCATAGCTGTCAACCTCCATTTAGGTGCGAAGGGAAAGGAAACAATGCAGGTTTAAGCTAGAATAGTATCATGCATTGTATAACAAAGATGCTTTAACAATCGGAAGATATTTCTATGATTATATGCAAGAAGTTTAAAAACTTTAAAGAAGTCATATCATGAAAAAAAAATCACAGTTTCTTTCATCGATTGAAATAAAAGTTATCTGTACTATAAAAATAGGCTGTCTCTTTCAGAACTTTGAAACTAAGCTGTGAATACAGCTCATTATGAACTTTCGCAACTTGTACTACATGTCAGTGTTGTCTATGAGGTGTTTAGAAAATTGGCCCACCCAGTCACAGTGAAGTAATAGATGACAGATAATACTAAACATCAAAAATGTAATAATTCCCATATAACTTTGCGCTGTTCCAGGCTATATGTAGTTCTGCAAATTCAGTTACTTTAGCTGTACATAAACAGTCTGTTATGCTGCTTGATATTGAAAACTGGTATTTGTTATTTGCAAAGTTTAACCATTTTCTGCACTTTGTTATACTTCTAGTTATTTACATATACAGTAGTGGGTAATGAAGTTTGCTTACTTGCGTGTTGCAAAATAAGGCGAATAAGCCATTAACAGTGGAGCTCAAACAAAAAAGTATGATATAACACATTTAACTCTGATAGTGTCAAAATGGTGAGTATGCATAGACATACATGTAAAAATGTGCACTTTTGCAAATGCAGTCAGTTTGTTTGAAAGAAACCATGCATGTGCACATTTTGGATGCACCTTTGAGGGTTAATGTAAAGTGGGGCTCAAAGCAAACCAGTCAGCATCTTTACTGCTGGCACTACAAAGCAAAGAGTCAGAGCCAGCTGTAAATTCTCCTCTTCACATTCATATTCCACTCCTCCTCGGGGGCCACAAAATGCTGTGTCCATTTAATAAAAAAGGGGGAAATTCCAGTGTTGCTCATGAAACAATATGGAGTATATATAATCTGCAGAGAGAGCACCACACCGGTTGAGCCAAGTGGTGTTGTCTGTTTGAAATCCACAAATGTCAGCGAGAGCTTGTTTCCACTAATGTGCCATCTGTTTCTTAAGGGACCTCTCATTAAAATGGAGGAGATACATAAAAACATCTTGTGTTTTCTCAAATGAACCTGATTCAGACTGGTCATGATGGGAAAGGGAACAGCCCAGGGATCCCATACTGGCCTTATGCCAGTCCCCAATCCATTAGGTGACCATTCACAGCGTGAAAGCTGATCTATTGTCAGGAGCAGTGGGCAAAACAAAACATTCTCATTACAGATACCAGTAAAAAGCACAACAGAACTTTGATGTGCACTCTGAACAAATAATCTTCAGCTAAAATCTGATACATCTAAGAAAGAATTACTCTGCGTGTACTGCAAATCTGCTCAATCTGCTTAAATTGTTGTCTTCAGTGTAGGGCTGCAAGATATATCATTTCAGCATCGATATCACGATGTGCACATCCACGATAGTCACATCACAGGATGTGCGATGTTTAGTATAGGCGAGTGCTTTAGAAAGAAGGAGAAAGCGGTGCGACTGGCGTTTTTCCCACGCATTTTTTTGGGCGCGACATGTGAACGGCCCCAAAGTCTGTCTACACTGGATGTGACAAAGCGACTGTTGCCAATCATTTGAACTTTGTGTCAGTACGTCATAAAGAGAACGTGGCATCAGTTTACTGTTGGGGATTTGTCATGCAACGCCGCATCCAGTGTAGACAGCATCACTGATTATAATGGGTTCATTGTATTTTGTCGCGTCCTGCCGCTCGCGTCCGGTGTAGATACGGTGAGAGCTACGCAGATGCACGTGAACACTGAATTCTGTTCACATCTACATCTACTTTTGCCTGAAATACTGTGCTCTGCAAGTATCCTTGTAAATGCAGTTGCTTATGGCTTAGGTGAAGGAAAACAATTGAGAAAAAAATGGATGTGTAACAGTATATTGGTTTACAGCAGTTTAATGTTCCTGAGGCTTTCTGTGTTATGAATGTTAATCAAATAAAACACAAAGAAAAATCACTTTTGTAGCTTTAACACAGATTTATTAGATTTAATTTATAGTGAAGACTATGCAGTGTTATTTTACATTTGATTATTCAATTTCTTTACCTGAATACTGTTAGACTTACCTGAAAAATATAAAGCACTGCATATTTCATTTGTATCTTTGTTCTGTTATATTTATCTATGCTTGTAATTTGTTTATTTCCTATGCTGATTTACTCGCCTACAAAATCACCTCAATCATTGATTTTTTTCCCCCAAATAAACTATAAGTCATGTGGTGATATATTTTTTCATATATATCGCAGAAAAATAAAATATTGCAATGTGAGCAATGTTTTTTCCAATATAGTGCAGCCCTACTTCAGTGTATGACTGCTTGCAATATACACAATGTACATTACAAATACTTATATATTTAAATATTACATATACTTACCGGTATATATAAATTGTAACAGTGTAAGATATTATTACAATTTAAAATAACTATTTCCTGTTTTTCTACACTTTAAAATGTAACTTATTCCTGTGATGGCAAAGCTGAATTTTGAAACACATTTTTAAACACAAAGTTTGCACTTTTTGATGCTCTCACTGTCTGTTCCACTCCCACAGTCCCCTACTGCTTAGCTCCCCATAGAGAATGAATAGAAAACGCCTACTCATCTCCACACCAGTGGACACGTACAGTTAGGTATTTGAGGTATTTGAGGAAGAAAAATTTGCACACTTTACAGCAGCATAGCAGCTGAAAAAAGCCATGTTGTTTGCATATCAATAGCATTGGGAAACCATTAAGGAATGGGATGTTCCTCTTACTCAGAGAAAAGGTACTTTCTGTCTTATGGATTCATCTTAATTTACCACAAAGTCAATACATGGATGTTCCACCTTTAGCCCTAATGTTACCCAATACAAAAAGAAATGTTCTGGATATAACGAACATTCCCATTGGGAAATAAAGATTAAGCCATCAAAATGAAACTAAGCTTTGTAGTTGTCTCATGTATTGATCCACATCTAGAATGTATTTAAATGCATTTTTCCTATAATATACGCTCTAACTCTTTACATGTTCTAAAGCATATACTGTAAAACAGTAGATAACATCCCCCTAACCACTTCCATCCTGGATGAATTTGTAGTCTGAATTGTTTTAGTGCTGAATACTGGTGTTTACCCAGATGTACATGATGTTGTTCCCATCACCAGTGTGAATCAATCTTTTATCTGCCTGCCATCGTTCGGCCCTGCTGAAGGTCACTCCAGAATGAACACTGGCTCCTTTACAAGCTGACATATGATACTTTCTAATGCCTTGGCTTTAATTCTAATGCCAAGACAATTAAACTTTCCATTACAATCGTGGTCTGAAAATATAGTCAATCACTCTCACAACCTAAATAAAGTCTTAAATTACATCAAGCAAGTCTTTTTCATTTGCCTTTCATTTCGTAGGATCGTTTCAGACTGAAACCTAGTTTGGGTACCACAGCACACCGCTGGAGACCTTGTTTTCCCTTCTGCTACTATTTTGCTGTTATTCCCGCCGCACACATTCTGATGGTGAATCAGTAGGATCGCCTAGTAAGCTCAATATTTACAGTTCTCCGGACTCAGCTTTGCTTTTCTTGGAGAGTTTCGAGAGCTCTTAGGGGAAGAACACATGCTGCACTACAGCATTATGAAAACACTACAGGCTATGAAAGGAGAAAGTGGGAGCAGCTTAGCCTAAAACCCCCAGAGACACCAACTACAGTCTGCCTCTGCATGCCTAAGACAAGTATAGCTGACTATTTCTTCTTCCGTAGCCCTTTCATTTCTTTATTTTCTCTTCTTCCTCTCATTTTTCAATGTCAAAGATTTAATTTGGCAACTTAAAGAATTATCAATGAGACTGAATTTGATACAGAGACTTTATTGTTGTAATATCAGTATATTCTCTGATCTTGTATTCAATTATACTATTCAGTTAGGTTTATTCAAGTCTATTGATCCCTACATATTAATATGGGGCTCTCAAAGCAATCAGACCACTCAACATAAAAATAAATGGAGGAATGAAAAAAAAAGAAGTTTTGGGAAGTAAAGAACTAAAAAAGCTACTAACTTTTCATTTTTAGTTTTTGAAATAGTTATATATATGTGATATATGAGATATATGATATGTGTACACTAGCATTCATAGTATATATTCATTTAAAAGAAAGAAAGAAAGAAAGAAATCAATGTATCCTTATACAAACCACCATAAACAAGTTTTTTTTTTTTTTTAATTAATACTTTTATTAAGCAAGGATCAAAAGTGAAAATGTTTTTAAATGTTTTAAAAAGTATCTATTTCAAATAAATGCGGCTCTTTTGAACTTTCTATTCATCAAAGAATCCTGAAATAAATTATGTGTCACAGTTCCACAAAAACATTGTTTCCGTAAAATTATTTTCATATTGATAATAATAAGAATAAGTTTCCTGAAGATTGGAGTAATGGCTGCTGAAAATTCAGCTCTACCATCACAAGAATAAATACAATTTTAAAATATATTAAAATAGAAAACACTTCTTTTAAAGTGCAATAATATTTCACAATATTACTGCTTTTACAGTATTTTTGTTCAGCCTTGGTGACCAGAGACTGATTTCAAAAACATTTAAAAAATATTACTGAACCAAAACTTTTGAACAGTAGTGTATTTTGTACATAAAAAATGATATGTATATACAAAAATAAATATATAAGTATAAATAAAAATGCATTCAAAAGTATGACAGCATTACACTTGAACATGCATTTACACAGTATAACACAATTAATTAAAAACACGGTTGATTTAATATGGTTGATTTAATTATACACTATATCATTGGATAGTTGTACTTTTAGTTTTATTTCTACTTTAGCTTGATCATATCATTTAATTATTCTTTAAAGCTTTAGATTTAGCTTGACAAGCTACAATTTCAAAGTAGATGTTAAAACGAAAGAATCTGATTTCTTTATTCGTTCAGCTTATTCCATCTAATCAGCAATGACACTATATATTGTACTGACAGACTGTTCTCATGCAGGCAGTTGAATCCTTCTCACTCATTCACTCTCGCTTCTGCTCTATCACTTTTACTTTCCTATTATTCTCTAACTAGACAGGCAGCATGTGAGCGTGTGTTTTCTGAATGCAGGTAGCTATCTGTATTTATGTAATTTTCTCTCATCGGGCTGACACTCCATTACTCCTCTACGAGTCTCATTTTGAGAAGCGAGAGTGGTTGCCATCTTCCAGTGATGACCCACTCCCCCACCTTTATTATGACCTTTGAGAGCTCACTGTGTCCCCCGCGACTCGCCGTACTGCGACTGCAATTACCCGTCCTAATTACAGCATATCTGCCATTGCGATGAGTTCTCAAAGAACCGTTCTCTCGCTCCTAACCGTGTCGAGAGAGAGAGAGAGCAAGATGGAGAGACAGAAAGGAAGAGGACTAGAGAAAGGGCAATAGAGAAAGGAGAAGTGATAGAGAGAAATCTCTCTGCTTTGTCGACCCCTCAATGCGACCTGCTCCCAGAGGAAAGCAATTTAACGCTCGACTGCTTCCAAAGCAGTATATCTGAATCACAAAATAACCTTAGATAAATTACAGACGGCAACTTTTTCAGCTCCCTATCATGAGTCTGGAGATCTGTAGACTCACCTCGGTGAAGACACAAAAACCACATAGCAGGGGGCCAGTGACACACTGTCACTAAGCAACGGTCGCCAAATTAAACATGTAGAGAAGTGGTGGGAGGGAGGAAGTCAGAACGCATTCCTACAGCGTGCTGTCTGAAGCAGACAGTCAGACGTCTGCTCAACCTTGACTTCTGTTTGTCTGCACGTCTCCTTATGTGAACGCAAACCCTTTACGCTCTGAATTATGTTTGTGTACACACATACATTGAAAAAGGAAATGCTCCACAGAACTTCCACTACCGAAAAAAAAAAATGTCAGTCCAGACAAGTGCCTTCCCACAATCTTTGCTTAGCTTTTCTCAAACAGCTGCAAGTCTCGATTTGTTGTGTGTACGGAAGACCAAAGCTTTGTCTATTTACCTTCTTTCTACCACTTTGGTCAGCTCCCAGAAACACGGAAGAATTCAATTACATGGTGATAGGGGCCCTGACACAGCCCCGCTTCTCTTTCAATCACCCCAGATATAAAGAGGTGCAGCGGAGGTTGTGTTACGTGTGCGTCTGTACACCAACAGGGCCACTGGGAACAGGATGGAGAGATACTGATCCTTGTTGATTTGTATGAGAACTTGGGACACACAAGTGGGATAAAAACTATTTAATAAAAATAACTATTTAAATAAATAAATATAAACAAAGAAACAAGTGTTCATATTATTATGAATAATACAACAATAAAAAATAAAATCTAGCATAGATAAATAATGAATATAGTATTATTATAAAACAACAATAATAATTATAATAATAATCATAATCATAATCATCATAATACCAATAAATAAATAAATTAATTATTACAACAACAACAACAACACTGATTGGCTGATGGCACCACAAGCACGCAATTTAAAATGAGCAATTTCAAAAGTACATCATAGAGTGTTAATATACACATAAATATCTTAAATAACTTATGTGTGAAGTGCAGAGAGGGAGCAATGTGATGACTAAACTGAAAAATGACTCGAGTTTTGTGTGGGAGAGCTGTATGGAAACTCAGTTATGTGCCAATAACAGTTTGTGGATGAGGTTAGAGTTAGAGCGTGTGTTAAGGAGCTGATCGACTGACTGCCCACTGTTTGGATACCGCTGGTTTTTAGGGGGTGGAGGAGGAGGTGAGACAGAAGGAAGGGAGACTGTTGTGGGGTCAAGCCCTAATTATAACCTGTACCATAAGGTTTAAAGGGTCATTTCATATCATACTTTAATTTGCTATTTAAGCTTTTTATGCTGAGGTCCACTTGTAATGTTAAAAAAAGTAATTCTGTGATCATTTTCCACCCCTTCTATGATATATATATATATATATAGGTGCATCTCAATAAATTAGAATGTCGTGGAAAAGTTCATTTATTTCAGTAATTCAACTAAAATTGTGAAACTTGTGTATTAAATAAATTCAATGCACACAGACTGAAGTGGTTTAAGTCTTTGGTTCTTTTAATTGTGATGATTTTGGCTCACATTTAACAAAAACCCACCAATTCACTATCTCAACAAATTAGAATACTTCATAAGACCAATAAAAAAAAACATTTTTAGTGAATTGTTGGCCTTCTGGAAAGTATGTTCATTTACTGTACATGTACTCAATACTTGGTAGGGGCTCCTTTTGTTTTAATTACTGCCTCAATTCGGCGTGGCATGGATGTGTTCAATCTGTGGCACTGCTGAGGTGGTATGGAAGCCCAGGTTTCTTTGAC
>NW_015505234.1:3676991-3703512 GCF_001515645.1 Sinocyclocheilus grahami | reverse complement strand
TATATATATATATTTTTTTTTTTTTTTAAATCTTCTTTAAACACCCACTTTTGTATATGAAATGAAAACCAAGGGATCAAGGTTTGGATGTTTAGCACAGTCAAGTCATCATCTATATCTGTTATTTTGTTTGCCCATAAGGTCTAAAACTTTCAAACATTGGGAATTCTTGAGACTTCTCAAAACTTTCAAGACTTTCCTGACAAAAGTTTCAAAAAAAGATTTTCTCAAGCCAACATCAACCTCTTTCTTTCTTTCTTTCTTTCTTTCTTTCTTAGTTGAATTGGAATTTACAAGGCATTTTAAATGGCACACAACCTTGGTATTTAGCTTTGCGAACAACACCAAAAGAAATAATAAATTAAGAATAAATATTAAAACAACTGCACCTCTGTGCTTCCCATTACCCCAGCTAACAGGGAACAACCTCAGAACATTGCCTAAAGTTCTGGCAAGATTCTCTCAAAGTTATGAACAAATGTCCTGAAGAAATGTTCTTCCGTGTTCTGAACAAATGCTTAATGTTCTAACATTCTAACGTACCCATAATGTTTGCAAAATGATAGCATGGAATATTCCGGTCACGTAACAAAAAAAAGGGAAACATTTTATTTATTTTTTTTAAACCTTTTAAAAACTGGACGTTGTGAACATTCAGAAATGTACATGTCCCAACTGTTCCTGACCTTGCTGTGAAATGCATTTGAACACACCCCTGGCATGTAATTAACAATCACACTGTTGAGGTGCTCGTCTGAGCACTCAATAAGCCCTTTCAGAAAGTGAGCTGATAAACACCACAAATGATTTACAGGAGGCCCTGGTGAGTTGACAAATTATACCAACAGCACAGAGAAGTGCCACACTGTCAGAAAGACAAAGAAAAAGAGGTTGTTGTGTCAAGAGAACTGACTGACAACAAAAAGTATCATGACAATAATTTATGCAGCGCGAGCTACAGAAGGTTTGTGATATCTGCCATATTACCGTGGAAATAACAGACCCAGTTAATGTATTCCGTCTCAGGCATTGCCTGGGGACAATGTTTTCATGTCACCAGCCAGGAACTGCTGGTGCCACTGCGATTGAGCATACTGTTTTGTGTGTGCAGAGACCGAGAAGCATGTATAAGCCCTCCTGGTGCTTTAGAGCATGTGTATATTCTCCGGGCTGAGTGTATATCCATCAACAGAGGTCTCCAGAGCTGGGCGAAGTGTTAAACCAGGTAGCGCCAGTGTGGACGCTGCATTCCCATGCGGCTATAATATGCTTCACATTTATTTATTCCCCTGAGGGTCCACTGTCCTGGATGACTGAGCAGCCGTTTGTCTAAAAAGAGGCCATCATTTAACAGCCATTCCTTTAAGTTCCTCTAGAGTCTCTCTTCTTTTCCCTACATCCATGCCACCTAATTTTTCTCCAACACTCATTTAGTTAAGAGCTTCTAATACTAATACTGTCAATTTGAGAAGTGCAAATTCAATTTATAAAAGGGTAAAGACAAACAGACAGACATATGGAGGACGTTCTTGTAATTAGAACAACGTTCTTGTAAATACAACAATACATTCAAACTTACAGTACGTGAGTGCTGTTTTTGAAAAAAGTCTCTTATGCTTATCATAAGAGATTAAGACATAATAAAAACAGTAATAATGTGAAAAATTAGTAGAATTTAAAATAGCTGGTGTCTGTTTTAATATATTTTAAAAAGGAATTTATTATGATGGCAAAGCTGAATTTTCAACTGCCATTATCATTCAGTGTCATAAATGTCTTTAATGTCACTTTTAATCAATTTATATATATATATATGGATATATTTATATCAATATCATTACTGAATAAAAGTATTAATTTCTTTCTCTAAAAAAATATTACTATACACTCACACACACAGTGGAGACATATTAAAATCCTGGGATTAAAACCCTACTTAAACCTGGGAAAAAATGTAAAACATAAATGTTATGAGGTACAACAAATATTTTTTTTACAGGTTCTAGTCTATTTGTGGGTCACCAATCAAACAGGTAAATTTGTGACATTGACCATGTATATGTCTTTGTACAAAAGGAGTGCAGAAGCAATTTTCGTGTTCCACTGAAGCACATGCTCTTTGTAACATTCTCAAATAATGCTGGACAACATGGATCATTAGGTTTAATTTGTGGAGTTATTTTCAGCTCAAGTGCCGCTGTCATTCTGAAATCCATGACATTTTCAGTTCAAATGTTCACTCAAATAACTATGCTTATCATGTAATTTAATGTAAGTTCAACTAGAAAACTGCTAAACTGAAGCATGACTACAGGTCTCATACTTTTGGACCCAACTGTACTGAGCAAGTGGAAGTAATAAACAATAGAGTTAAAATTCAGAGCTGTTTTTATATTTGATGTTACAGCAAAGCTACAAAGCTTCCAAATAAACTCTCTCTCTCTGACCCATGGTTATTTCATGCAGTGCCAGACTTTTAGCAAGATTCCAAACTGTGATCTCCTCATATCAGACCTCATTCAGCCCCAGCCACTGCCTACTCACACACACACACACACACGTCTGGTTTACTATCCTTGTGGGGACTCTCCATAGCCATAATGGTTTTTATACTGTACAAACTTGCCCTACACCTAAACCTACCCCTCACAGAAAACTCTCTGCATTTTTAAATTCTCAAAAAACGAATTCTGTTTTATTTATAAGCTTGTTTGCCTTTGGAGACATCAATTTAGTTTCTCACAGTGACATGAGTCCCCGTGAGTCAGTGTGTATTCGGGTTTAAGTCCCCACTGGAATAGAAACCCATGTACACACACACACACACACATACAGTTTCTCTGTTTTATTGTGTTCAGGTGCAAAAGATACAGTAAGTGTTCAGCATGTTAAGACCTTATACATCAAGTTGCCAATGCAATATCTGGAACATCTCTATATCAGTGCCTGAAGCATGTGGGAATTCCAGTGATTTGTTGACCTTAATCCCATTAACTTCGACTTTAATGTATCCTTCATTTTTCATCTCTCTCATCAATACTTAATAACAGCTTCACTCTGTCCGCTTCTTCAGGTAGAGGAGTTTTATAAGAATTACTCAGACAATACGCAGTCATTCATTGTTTAAGCATACAGTTTTGAAATAAAGGAAGGACATTGCTGTTCTGTAGAATTTCATGCCTGACATCTTATGTTTAAATCAAGCTTGCACCGCCCAAAAGTCTGGGATCAATAAGAAGTTATCATTGTTGAAAACAGTTGTGCTGCTCAATTTAATGCATCCTTGCTGAATAGAAGCATGAATAGAAGCAATTAAACTTTCTGTCCCCAAACTTTTACACATGAGTGTATTATGGATGTCATACACAGACCTATTTAATTAATGTTTGTTGTAGATAAATCTGACATGATGTTAAAATCAAGTCAGTGCATAACTCATACATGAATACAGAAGGAAAAAAATTGAACAAAATTTCCCTAAACTACATTACAATAGGGGTGGAATATTTGATTTGGGAACTATTCTGAACAAAATAGCTAATGTATGTAAAATGTAAACATCCACTGAAATATTAAAAGAATTAAAAATTATTATAAGAAATTTGAATACTCTAAACAAAAAAGAACAACATCAATTCACCCATTAAAAAGGCTAAATGTAATACCAAATAAATTCCCAACTCTAACACAGTGCAATGTGACACTAAATAGTTAACATGGCAAAGATTCTATTTCATGAACCTCTGAAGGGTGCGAAACTCAGGATATGCCAGGAGTGATAATGAGTTATATTTTAAGAACATTACATTTGTCAAGAATATTTAACAGCACATGTTGTTGATGAACCATCAAGAGCTTTATCCTATTAATGGTCCATGGAAAAGGGTGTTATCCATCATTATCACAAAGACTTCAGAACAGGAATGTACCATCATTTACTAGACCACACAAAACAGGAAGATACACAAGCTAACAAGTAATGGTGAACCCACACTTTCGTAATTGGGTGCACCATAAGAAAACACAAGCTTTCAATCAAATTAGCAATGTAGATGAATATGGGGGTTGGGCAGGAACACATTTGAACTGCAATTATGTAAAATTCTCATCAGATGGGACAATCATACATCTTTTTCTCATCAGCTGAGCATAAGGAGCCCTAGACAAGAAAAACACACACACACAGAGATGAGAGTGGCTACCATTAACTGAGTTCATTTCATTGGGTAAATTCAAGATCCTGCTGCATTTAATCCATCTCCTGCTCATGAAATGGCTATAATCATGTGCCGCATCAATTAAGTTTCATAGTCTACATGCTGTATCTATCAAAGCTTCAGCAACACGGCTCAAATCATTTTGAGCATTTTTTTTTAACCTGCAAGGTAAAAAACCTACCCTGTGGTAGGGCTGTATATCGAAATTATCGAAATATCGCAAATGTACATATCGCAATATGCATATCGCTACAGCTTGCAATATTTGGGGCCATGAACAAAAGACAAAGAGAAAATCACTCACTGCTCTTACCTAAATAACTTTTGTAGCTTAAATAAGAATCAGTGCATATTGAATTCAATGAGTAAATACTAAGCAGTGTTTTATTTTTCCATCTCATTATTCAGTTCCTAAACTCATGTTAAAATGATTACACTAATGTTAAAATAAAATTTTTATGTAATGCTCGTGTAAAACCAGCCTGGTCTCATGTTTATACGTATTAATACGTAACATTTACAAGCACAAAACGTACATTTTTGTACGTTTTTATTAATGCTAAAACGTACAATTTAGACGTATTTCAACGTTTAAAACGTACAAATCGCTACGTATTTTTAGCTACAAAACGTACAAATATTTACGTATCTTTTATATCATTAAGATATTCGTATCAATGCATTTTTATCATTTTATCAATAAGCGATTTCGATTTTTAGACCCCTTAACCTACCTCCAAACCTAAACCTACCCATTTTACAGCGAATAGGCATTTTTATAATTTTATTAATACGCAATTGAGATTTTTAGACCCCTTAACCTACCCCCAAACCTCAACCTACCCATTTTACAGCGAATATCCATTTTTATAATTTTATTAATACGCAATTTAGATATTTAGACCCCTTAACCTACCTCCAGACCTAAACCTACCCATTTTACAGCGAATACGCATTTTTATAATTTTATTAATACACAATTTAGATTTTTAGACCCCTTAACCTACCTCCAAACCTAAACCTACCCATTTTACAGCGAATATGCATTTTTATAATTTTATTAATACGCAATTTAGATATTTAGACCCCTTAACCTACCTCCAGACCTAAACCTACCCATTTTACAGCGAATACGCATTTTTATAATTTTATTAATACGCAATTTAGATTTTTAGACCCCTTAACCTACCCCCAAACCTTAACCTACCCATTTTATAGCGAATATAAAACGCAAATGACCGAAATATGCAGGAAAATAACCATTTTAGAAACAATATAGCATTAAAATATTTTTAGTCTCTAACCCCACTCCTACTTATAAACCTAAACATTTATGTACAGTATAAAAAACATGACAGACAGATAAATGCAATTACAATCATTTATTTATTGCAAAAATGTCAAAAGCAGCACCAAATGTAATCCAAATGATGCGTCCTGAAAAATGACTAGGGATGGGCGTATCGATCCGAGGTATTGATATATCGATACTGATGCGAGTATCGAAAGTATCGATACTCAAACTATAAATATCGATACTAAGGAGTGTTTTATTTACCAGTGATTTTGTTTATTTAACAAAAAAAAATAAGGCATTTAATTGGACGAATAACCTATGTTAGTAAATAATTGTGTAGGACAGAACTATTTTCCTGCTCATCTGAACACACGCAAATGTTGCAAGATAGAACCAATCAATCACAGAGAGCATTCACTCACTGCTGACAGTGCATTCAAACAGGGCTGCGCTTCCCAAAAGTATCATAAGAAACCATTAAAGCTTTTGGGAACGGCAGCCCTGAACAATGCTTATCAGAGGACAGAAGAAAAAAAACATATATGTTTGAGTTATTTCACATTAAACAAATTTAAATTAGCCTACATAGTTTGTGCAATTACATTTATTGAAATTGAACGTTGAAAGATAATATTGATCATGTTCTATTCTGTAATGTTAATTACACTGGCAGTCCCTTATGAAAATTAACCATGGTTTTACTAAAGTGACCGTAGTTCAATTGTAGTATTTGTAGATTTGAAACATGTGTAAACAAAAAACATATTTGAACCATGTGTAAACAAAAAGATAACCTAATAAGTTACAATTAAGGCATATTGAATGTTAAAATGCGTTTTAAACAAAGTTAAGTGGTTATCATTACCCATTTTACTCTTAGTCATTTAATACATTTCATAATTTAAAAGTTTAGTTCAGAAGTATCGTATCGGTATCGACAATACTGCCTTGAAAAATATCGGTATCGTATCGAAAATAAAATAAGTGGTATCGCCCATCCCTAGTGAACACACCTCACCAGAAACACGGCTTGTCGCAATCTGTGACGAATGCAGGCGAGAGCCAATGAGCGTTCGATTATCCTGCCGTAAAACCTGTCGTTTGCAGCGGCAACATTTGAATTTGTAAAGAGCGCGTCAGTCAGCATGGGCTTTGCTGCTCATGGTCACTGGACTCGCTGCTCAGGATGGAGAAGAAGGTCGCCGAATAAAGGCTTGGATTTGGGTCTGTTCCTCGCAGTCGTATGGATTCGGAATATTTGGATTACAGCGCAGAATAAAATTGTTTCATTTCGTAATTATGTTGCGGCTTTGGTGTATTTTATAGTTCTATTGTTAGTCACAGCACGTTGGGAAAAAACGCCTTTTGTGGCCCATGACAATCAAAGTAAACATTATACTGACTACCAAAGTAAGGCTGGGTGATATATTGAATATTCATGATTTATTTGCAAAGAATTTCTGCTGATGTAAAAACATGGTGAATACTGTGATGATGTTGATACACTGTCATAAGACAAGGTTTCATGACCCTTTCTTTGCATCGCAAGTATGAACGTTTCTTATAGGGTTTCTCATCTAAACTTAAGTAGCAAAAACTGATTCATTTTTGTGAGTCATTTCAAATTGTTTGTAAAATGAAATTGTTCAAAACTCATACTCAAGACATCATCACTCGAAAACATTAATATCCGCTTTGCATTCTTCACATATTGAAGTGTTTTAGTGAACACATTGTATATGATGCTATTTATACTGTGTATTATATAGTATTATTCTGGGAATAACTGGGAAAATAAATAACTTTAATGATTAAGATATTCATAATATTAGTAAATAGTAAGTAGAATAGATAGATAGATAGATAGCCAAGCTCTATTACACTCCCAGGGCACACACACACACACAAACAATATAAATATCAAGGTGGCTTGTGTAAAATGTTACGAGTGAGAAAAATTCAGACTCCAACCTGATATATTTTTTACAATTAGTCCATGATTCCACTGCAAATCTATGATGTTTTCATTCGCTTTCTATACCAAAGAATTATTCAAAAGCTTGCAGCTTCTGTGAATTTCATGGACTTGAGAGCAATCAAGTTTAAACAAAACCCAGTTCAGTCACATAAGACTATTGCTCTGCAGTTTAGTAATCTACCCTATTTTCTCCATTAATTTCAACAATTGATGTATATGATGCTATTTATACTGTGTATTATATAGTATTATTCTGGGAATAACTGGGAAAATAACTTTAATGATTAAGATATTCATAATATTAGTAAATAGTAAGTAGAATAGATAGATAGATAGATAGATAGATAGATAGATAGATAGCCAAGCTCTATTACACTCCCAGGGCACACACACACACACAAACAATATAAATATCAAGGTGGCTTGTGTAAAATGTTACGAGTGAGAAAAATTCAGACTCCAACCTGATATATTTTTTACAATTAGTCCATGATTCCACTGCAAATCTATGATGTTTTCATTCGCTTTCTATACCAAAGAATTATTCAAAAGCTTGCAGCTTCTGTGAATTTCATGGACTTGAGAGCAATCAAGTTTAAACAAAACCCAGTTCAGTCACATAAGACTATTGCTCTGCAGTTTAGTAATCTACCCTATTTTCTCCATTAATTTCAACAATTGAATAATTTGAGCTTTAAAACACCCTCTGCAAACATCAAACACCAAAGACCAATTTAGAGAACGCAATAAGAAGATCTAAAATCCCAAACAGGCTGGTTTAAAATAATAAGCACAAACAGGAGAAAACAGAAGCCAAATCCATGGAGAAACCAAACACATTTGCCCATTTGCTTTATTTAGCAGCCTTGACTCATATGAATAATGCTGCCTTGTTTTCATAAAGATGTGTTACCTGTGAAAACATAACATTATTTGCCACGAATGTTACTCAGACAGTGAGTTGAAAATGAGTTGAAAGTAACTGAGAAAAGAGAAAACGTGAACTTCTGTTATTGCGGTACAGTATATTTGGAGTGGTGAGATTCGGTGTGTGCCACCACAAAACCAGCTCTTAATAAAGGACACTTTAGGCCTTTTATAGAGTGATTAGCTTTTCCCCTAAATTCCTCCAACACTTCCTGTGGCGATGACTGCCTCCCATGAAGCTATAATGTATGAGATTTGTCAGTGTCAATTTTACAGCTAATCTCTCTGGTCCACCTAGGCCCTCCCATTCCCCGCCCATTAATTCTGTTGCCTTGTACACCAGACAGTAGATGGAACAGAGCGAGACTTTCCCTGTAGACAAGTTTGTAGCCAAAGTGTAGTGGCGTTTTGTGGTTTGTGATACTGCAGCCTCAAAAACACCCTGTAAGGTAAAATGAAGAATAAACCAAATACAAATATGTGAAGAAAAAAAATAATAATTTCCCCAACACTAGATTCCCACAGTGGACACCATGAACTTCTACCAGCCACCAAAGAGATCTATAGATAAAAACCTTTATTTCACAAATGGCCAAGAAAGTGGGATCAATATCAGTAATATTCCTCTCATGAAGACTGTGTTTGCTGAAAATGAAATTGTATGGTTGCTTCAGCTGATATATTACACATCAGCAAATGCATTGTACAACCTGATAAAAATCCAGGTCTATTGATTTGCAAGCTTGGTGAATGAAATAGCTTTAAAACACACTATTTTTCATTTCCTACCACTTTTAACCCCCAAGTGCAATTCAGGAGACACTTCCTAAGCATTTACACATGCGCACACACCTCTGAGATAACTTGTGTAGTCAGGGCGAACTGAGGTTATCCAACTGGGAGTTACTGGGAGTTGCTACTAAGTACTTGCCCCAAAAAATCACCTAACAAACACAGCAAGACTTGTTTAAAAAAAAAAACTGAGCCTTATTCATGCATAAAATAGAGCTGTAGAAAGGCTGTTCATACAATAATTAAATTAATGAAATAATGAATTTCAATAATATATTAATGTCGCACTTTGATTTCAATCAGTCGATCTAGCCTTTATCCATACAACAACATTACAATTATTACACAAAAATTGTTATTGCACTTATTTCGTTAAATAAACAGAAGCAAAAACATGACTGTAAAGAAAATTGTGCATAATTGCTAAGAAATTCTAATTAAAGTTAAACAGAATTTATAAAAACCTTTATATCTGTATGTATGGATGGGAGGATAGATAGCTAGGCACACTGAATGCAATATGTAATGTAATGTAATGATGTACTGTAACATGTAATGAATAAATGTAAATAGACAGACAGATAGACAGATAGACAGATAGATAGATAGATAGATAGATAGATAGATAGATAGATAGATAGATAGATAGATAGATAGATAGAACAGCGCAAATAGGATATAAAGCAAGATGCAAGTAAAACAGACCACGGCAGTGTATAGAAAATGTTTATAAAGGCTACATGGAAAATTTTTAGAAAGCATATATCCTGACCCAAGGAGTTTATGTGAAATTTATATTCTGTACCCACCAATAAATGAAAAATAACACCAGAGGCTGAGGCAAATATGCGCTTAGTGGCCACTGAACTGTACCTAATCCACATGTAAACAGCCCCAGTCAGTGGGAACCACAAACATTTACATGTTCAGCATTCAGCATTCGTACAAGCTTTTTATACCGCAGATAAATTAGCATTTCACTCTGAAAGGTCATTGCTCTTTTCACTCTCTGTGCTGTTTTCCGTTATACAGAAAGACAAATATCAAACTCTCTATGAGATGTCTTAGACCCCCATATACCGCACCAACCCACACAAAAGTTACATTTTACAGCAGATGTACACAGCCTGAAAAATACACATTAGTTAGCGCTCAACGCTGAAAAGCCATTTGCACGGGAGCATATAGAAAAGTGTGTCCATTAAAATTAAACGTGATGGATGGTCAATGGTGCATGAAATTGTAGTTTAGTCATTTCCCTGAAAGCTGCAGATACAGTTAGTATGAAGATTTCCAAATCTATAAAGACCAATAACAGACAAGTTAGTATAATTATAATGCACATTAGTACGGAGTGGCACAGTACATTGTGGCACTATACATATTTTAAGAGATGAGGTTTTGCAACAAATTTAGGACTCCCGGGACAACTACTTAAGAGCATGTTAGCAAAACAGACCAGCAGAGGATTTCTGTGCCCTTAATATCTAATGAATGTGAAGTCCTGCATCACCTAAATAGCAGCACTAGAGAAAGCAAACTATCGGCTGCACCGGACCTCACAAACCCCAGGGATCAGCACTATTCCTCACGTATCTAGCAAAGACATTCTGCTTGCTGTCCAATTAAGAGAAAACAAGACTCCCTGCACTCCCTGCACTCCCTTCTGCAAAACGTATGTCTTTGTATGGGGGGAAAACGGCAACCTATACTTAATGTATAGAGGTGTTCAAGAATATATGAGTCTTAAAACATCTATGGCCAAAAGAATGATGTAGAAAACACATTTCATTGCTTAAAATTCAAAGTAATCTGAGTGACAAGTAGTGGTGGCAATATTTCACAATATTTTTGCAGGTATTATCATTATTTTATTATTTTCCTGGTGATATTAAACATTGTGAATACTGTGATGATTTTTTAGTATTTTTGGTTTAGTTTAAACCAAATACATTTTCATCAGTCAGTTCAAACTATCCATTTCAATAAATAGATGAATGTCATTTTTATATATTAAACTATTTTAGCAAAAATATATGCTGCTGTTTATTGTTATATTGGTGCACATAAATAAAAATGTTTAAACATTCTTCTTTGTGTTCATTAGTCAAGTCTCACTATAGGAAAACATGCCTTAATCATAAAGCAGATTTTTATTTATTTTTTTACTGAATTTAATTTTTGCATTAATTTTGAAATTATGTTGAAAAGGGGGAAAATAATCCCTTTATGCCACTTCAGAACAAAATATAGAAATATTGACATACATACTGAATATTGTCAAAAGGTTGAAATAAAATACACCTTATTTTTATGTAAAAGTGTGCCATTTGTAACTTGAAGGGTTCTGGTGTCATTTGCTTCCAGTTATATTTAGCTGTATAAAGCAGCTCATTATGCTGCTTGAAATATTGAAAACTATTGTATTTCTTATCATATTATTTTAATTCATTATCATAATCATAAACACACTGGTTTGTAATGCAAATGGTTTTGCTGTTTACTACACTTTGTTATTCCTCTAGTTATTAACCGGGTTAATAACCGATAATCTGGTAATGAAACAAAAGTCTCACACATTCACAGAAAAGAGCTTCTGATATGCAAAATAAAGTAGAAACTGTAAGTGGTTTAGCTTTATCGTCCAGTCATACTCTTATGCATTCACTGCATACTGTATGTTAACAGAATGTGTTAAATAGAGATGTGTGAAAATTGTGGCAGGTGGAGAAAAGCTGACCTGGCGTAACCCACTTCTAACTGATTTATGGTGGTGGCCTGCCCCGCAGACAGTACTTTGCCCTGGGTGTCATCAATCTCTCAAGATTTCCGATAACGGCCATCAGCTACACCTTGATCCAGCATCGGACCAGCACACACCTAGAAATGTCCAAACTAAAACTAAAGATTACCTAACAGTAAGTAAAGCTCAAACTTTCCAAAGATAATTATTAAAATGAGGACTATTCCATGTGCGTTGCACCACGTACACACATCTAAAGTTGCACCACGTATACACATCTAAAAAACATTTTAAATTTTGGGGTGAACTGTTCCTTTAAGTAAACAGTACAGCTAAAGAGAATAGAAGAGAGGCTGTACGAAGTGAGAAGGGGGAGATTTCCCGTTCAGAGCTTAACAGTATCACAGCCTGTGTGTGTGTGTGTGTGTGTGTGTGTGTGTGTGTGTGTATGAGTGTGTGTAAGTGTGTGTGTGTGGAGCTCCCCACCTGCCTAAATGATCTCCATGACTCACACAGGAGCAGATAATTGGTTCACAAAAAAGTGCAGCAAACATTCATCATAATGGCAATGGCCTGCTGAAGCGAGCAGACACTCTTCTCTCGGTCTCTCTCCCCCGTCTTTCTCTCTAATATGCACTCTTTCTGTCTTTCTGACATGTGTGTAAACGCTGCTCTTCACTGGCTTTCCTCCTATAGCACATTATGTGGTCTTAAAGATACAGTGCTCATCTGGCCCCTGCAGATTTTATAATTAACCCTGATGGAGCTCTGAACACTAGTGCGTAATTGGTATCAATAATTCACAGGATTCATTTAAGCACTGGCAAATGTGTGTCTAGAACAGGGGTCAGCAACCTTTTTGAGATGAAGGGCCAATTTGAACAAGAAATATTAAAGTTTTACAAAAATGAGACTGTACTACATTAAGTAGATAGCCAGTATGTGTGTGTGTGCGTGCATGTTTATGTGGTTTATGAGGACACAAATTTGTATAATAACTTGAGTATGACATAGGTATTACAACGAGAAGGTGATTTATGAGGACATTTTCAGTGTCCCCGTAACTCAAAAGGCTTATAAATAATTCAGAATGAGTTTTTTTGAAAATCTAAAAATGCAGAAAGTTTCCCGTGAGGGGTAGGTTTAGGGGTAGGGTTGGTGTAGGGCAATAGAAAATACGGTTTGTACAGTATAAAAACCATTACGCCTATGGAGAGTCCCCATAAAAACAAACCTGCGTGTGTGTGTGTGAAGTTTACTTGCACTGAGTTTATTTGCACTGAATATTTTATTCCCATACAACTCTAACTAAATAAAAAAATAATAATAAATAAAAAATAAAGATAGACTCTTGATGGGACACATACCAAAAAAGTTGCTGACCCCGATCTAGAACGGCAGTTTCCTTTTCATTGTGGTAGTTTTTGACATCAAGAACACCCAAATGTGAAGCAGGCTTCATATTTTAATGCACAAAAGAGCCATTTATACTGAGTGAGAAAAATGGGTATACATTTTTGCACAATTAAAGAATTCGACATTGTCACTCCAACCAAAATTAAAAGAAATAGTTCATTACTATATGTAAAATCAAAAAGTAGTATCTTGTTTTTCTTTTCTTTTTTTCATTTCTCACCAAGACTGCATTTATTTGGTCAAAAACAGAGTAAAAACTGTAATATTGTGAAATATTAGTACAGTTTAAAATACCTGTTTTCTATTTTACATATGAAGAGTTTATTTGCAAAAACCGATAAACGCCACTTTTTAAAAAAATGATTGCCGTGCATTATTCTCCACATATAGAGCAATTTGAACCCTAAACATGTTTTGTCAAAAAAGCCGGTATTGTCCACTTTCAAGGCATGGCGAGTTCACGGTTTACTGCAGAAGCCGACACGCGCCCTTGTTGTTTTTGAACAGAAGCCGATAAGTCCATTTTAGCGAATCAGCGCGCTGTATTCAGGTCAGGTGACAAGGCTACTTTCACTTTGAAAAGACGTGCTAGCTGAGAGGAGTTTCATCAAAGCTGACTAAAAGTGATCGAGGATGGATAATTTCGATGAATTTGATGAACATGTGATATCTTCTTCAGGGTGTAAAAGGAAAGTAAAAGCTGAAACGTTTTCACGGAACCTTGCAAAAGCAGCGCGTTACAATGGTGAGGGAAAAGCTCAGTGTATTGCGTGTAATCACATCCATACAGTTTATGATCACAACAACAACGACGTTTGTCATCCATCTACATTGTCATCTGAAGAGATTTCAAAGATTAAACGAGTGTTTTTTTAAACTCTAAAACATGAAATGTGGAGTTATCTGCTTTTGCCAAAAAACGACTGTTGGAGTTATCTGTTTTTGCTATGAAACAAACTTTTAATATGTAAAAATACATACTTTCAATGAACTTTAATTTTGTAAATTACCTGTATTTGTTTAAGTTATTATTACTTAATCAAACAACCCAACTGCAGTTTGATATTACTTGGAATGCGCAATAAAAAAAACCCCGTTATTTATCGGTTTTTGCAAATGAACTCTTCATATATTTTACAATGTAATTTATTCCTGTGATGGTAAAGCAGATTTTTCCGAAATCATTCCAATAGGCTGATTTGGTGCTCAAGAAACATTTCCTATTATTATCAATGTTGAAAACAGTTGTGCTGCTTAATATTTGATACTTTTTTTAGGGTTCTGTTACAAAAAGAAAGTTAATTTATTCATAAAGAACATAAAAGTAATTTATTTGAAGTATAAATATTTTGTAAAATTTAAATGTCTTTACTGTCACTTTTTATCAATTTAATGCATCATTGCTGAATAACAGTATTAATTTCTTTTTTTTTAAATAATGTAAATGTGAATGTTAAAAAATAATAATAATAATCGGTCTTGAAGGAGACACATGGATCTCTGCCATTTCAGGTAACATGCATCCTGCCTCTCATCTGTCGTTCCTCCAGTGCAGATGATTTTGCGTTTATTTCCGAAGCGGTGTGATCTAAACAGCTGTTGCTGGAGAGTTGGCTCTTCAATAAATAACTGTTTCCAATATCCCACCCACCACAACAAACACACAGTTTTGCCTTTGTTCTGTCTTTCACTTCGATTGATGCATATTTCATGGAGAACGTTTGCGTGCTTCCTTTGAGTTGAGAAGACTGCTCCGAGCTGACAGGCTGCCTATTACCAGACATTACAATCTTCACTATCCCCATCGCTCGGAACATCTCTCTGCTCCAGATCCGTGTGCATAAACTTGTTTTTGTGAAGGTAATGAAATAGCAATGAAACGTCTCTGTCGAGAATAGAAATACTCACGTTTTTCATTACATTAGCCTACATTATATGGCTACTGATTTAGCACTGACAAGATGCGGAGTTTTACTGAAAAAGAAAGGACATCTTGGGATTATGTTGTGTCTCTTCTGCTGAGTGTTACCTAAAGGCACACATGTTAGGATGCAGGAGGGTTGGAAACGAGAGAGCACTTCTGAGCATGCTCGTCTCTTCCTTTCATGTGAGTGCCAATACCCAAAACCCCTGAAGGCTGGAAAGAGTAATGCATGGAATTAATGTGCTCTGTAATGGGCTACCTTTTGTAGTCTGAATACATTTTTCCTGATCACACAAATAAAAGCCTTTCACATGATGCAGACTGTATTGAAAGCAAAATCATCTTGAAACTGGAACATCATAAACAGACAGTAGCAAGCAGTACACAAAAAAGCAGTGACAAAAAGTGAACAAATTGTACGTTTTGGACATTATTGAGATGAAAACAAGACATCTTTAATACCAAATCTTGGATGAAAGTCGAAATAAAAAAAAATGCTTTACATTTTTGAGAGTTCATTGCAATTTTTGTGCCATATTATTGACACTATGAATAAAAACATTTTTTTTTACTCTCAAATTGACTCACACTCAGGAAATATTTAGCATTACATCACTACATCACTAAACAGCTGATAGAAACATCACAGTAATCCACAAGGAATCCACATGGC
This sequence comes from Sinocyclocheilus grahami, assembly GCF_001515645.1. Lineage (NCBI taxonomy): Eukaryota > Metazoa > Chordata > Actinopteri > Cypriniformes > Cyprinidae > Sinocyclocheilus > Sinocyclocheilus grahami. The sequence goes on along the minus strand of NW_015505234.1, from coordinate 3,687,545 downwards.
TCCAGTCCATCAATTAATGTCTTGCGAAGTGAAAAGCTGCATATTTGTAATAAACACATCCATCATTTTAACTTCAAAATGTTGCTCTCAGCTAAAAATCTTCTATCCGTAATACTCCCTCCAGTGAAAAAGTCATCTAATCTCAAGCACCATTTAGAAGTGAAAACAGTCCAAAAAAGTTCTAAACAAGAATGTTGGTAGATTTTGATGTGAGAAGACAACAGTTGATGGACTTTTTCACTAGAGGAAACATTATTATGTATTATGGACTGGCACTTTAGACTCTAATTCTAATTCTGTAATTCTGTAATTCTGACGGCACCCATTCACTGATGAGGATTCTTTGAATAGCAAGTGATGTAATGTTAAATTTATCCAAATCTGTTCCAATGAAGAAACAAACTCACCTACATCTTGGATGGCCTGAGGGTGAGTACATTTTGAGCTAATTTTAATTTTTTGGTGAACTATTCCTTTAAGAAAAGGAAAACTTATTGTAAAGCAATTATTGTAAAGTGTTACCAAAATTGCATATTTATCCCCTGACCCATATGTAAATAAATATATAAATAAATATTGGACGTTACACATTCCAACAAACAGTATATCAATGCCACCAAACAGCTGCATGTATATAACCAGCCAACCAAGGACTGTTGATTTGATATTATGCTGCTGTAGCAAACAAGCCAATAACAGAGGGACATCATGTCTTGTCACTCAAATGAGCAGCACAAAATAAGTCACACTGATGAGTAAGATACAATGAATCACCTAAAGCAGGACACTACAGCATTTGACCAAAACATCTGGCTGTCTTTTTCCTCTGCAGCACATACATACTACAAACCACATACAAAGCGCTAATGAAAAATAAACAGTTTTAATAAAACATATATTTTAATAAAGCATTCCTGTCATATTTCTGTAGCACTGAGTCTTGCATAAAATATTATAATTTAATATCAGTGAACAGTGAACATATGTTCTCAAAAATCAAGTTAAAATTCTAACACCCAACTCACTTCGCATTGTCTAACTTTACAGCCAAGAGTATCTGACTTTTAATCTGGCTCATATAATCTCATTTTATCTAATCAAGAGCCCTTAATGTGCAAAACGATTAATTATCTTACGCTAATAAAATAAACATTACCATCACTTGATAATTGCCCTTTGTGTTGGCATTCAACTCTGAAAACAAGATAATTATGATTAACAAAATAATCAAGGTTTTAATTATTACCCATGCTCAAGAAGCAATAACAATGTATAACACAATAACAAAGAACAGTTTTTTTTTCAGACTATGCCAAAACAACTTCACTGATGAAGACAACATCACTACTACTGTACTGCTTTCTTAGCAGCTTGTTAATTTGCAGCTGAACTTATACCTTTGTAATTTGACTCAATCAATTGTTCCTGCAGTAAGACCTAGCTAGTAGGTCTAAAAACAGCTCTAAAAACAGTAACATGTAGATGCATAATATGATGTTAACCTTAATTTATCCAGTAAGCAGCCTTCAAATCTGCAAATAAAAGTAGTGCTGAAAAGTCAAAAATTGACTTTTTAAAAAGCTGAAAAGTTAAATATTGATGCTGTTAAATATGTAAATAATAAATATTCAGGAGCTGTTTCTAAAATTAATCGGGCCAATAAACAAATACTGGAGAAACTGACGTTTATTTTACACCCACAATCGTCTGCTAATAATGTCATCCTCTATAAGACTTCTAAATGTTCTCCATCTGGGAAAAAAATTAAAAGATAAAATTGGGTACAGAACATCACTATATACTATTAAAGAAGGCTTTGTAGATTTGATAGTCAAAAGTGAGCTATACTGATCTAAGTAAAATATATGGAAGGATTCGCTCCCTCTGTAAACCCTTCTTTTATTTAATCTCAGTCTCTCCGAGACTTTTCCTCTCACAAAAGGGCTTTACTGCATCTAAAATACTATTCTCATTAGAAATGTTCTCTCTCTCTCTGAGACACTTCTCCACATTCAACAGCCTAGGAGCGTAGAGATGCATTAAACATGGGAGCTGGTTCTCAATCTAAAGTGCATGGAGTGCTGCTTTATGTCTGAATCGCTAATACTGCCCACAGGTCAAAAGTACAGAGAACAGAATAGAAAGACCATAGAAGACATGTCTCACAAACCCCATCTGTTCTTTTAATGATATCCATTTATCACAGTGCTGCGGTTTTCTAACTAATCATAACATCTTTTAAAAAATCAGCTTTTTATGATTGGATATAAAGGTAAAAATGAATTAATCATTTGTGACCCTGGACCACAAAACCAGTCGCTGGGGTATATTTGTAGCAATAGCCAAAAATACATTGTATGGGTCAAAATGATCGATTTTTCTTTTATGCCAAAAATCATGAATGTTCCATGAAGATGTTTTGTAAATTGCTTACCGTAAATATATCAAAACTTATTTTTTTATTAGTAATATGCATTGCTAAGAACTTCATTTGGACAACTTTAAAGGTGATTTTCTCAGTATTTTGATATTTTTGCAACCTCAGATTCCAGATTTTCAAGTAGTTGTATCTCTGCCCAATATTGTCCTATCCTAACAAACCATACATCAATGGAAAGCTTATTCATTCAGCTGTCAAATGATGTATAAATCTCAATTTCAATAAATTGACCCTTATGACCGGTTTTGTGGTCCACGGTCACATTTGGCAATAACGGTTTATCTTACATCTTGTAGCATAATTTAAAATAAAAGTATTGAATGCAGACTATAAAAACTATTTTTTAAGACTCAAGATTTTTTAATAAAAAGAATACCTGACACCTGATATGAGATCTCTTGAATTTGATCAAATATAGAAAGCCTTCACAGTAGGACTGTATCTGTTGCAATGAATGATTTACCCACTAGGGGAGGAACTACTGGTCCAAATGGCTCCAAGTACTACAGATGCTGCTCTGAGGTTATGGCTGGGCATTAACTACATATAAGATTCTGTGAAAGCCGAGTTTAATTTTTAAAACTGGGCATACTCTTCCAGAACTGTAATTGGGTGGCTCACATATAAAATATCCAAGAATTTATTTTTATTCAACATCAAGATTTTAAGTTAAAATGTACATGTGTATAACAGAAAGTCTTCTTATATCCTGTAACCGCTGGCCACCATTTAAAATTTCTCTTTAGCCTTCACTAGTTAATTTCAAATAGTCTTGCAGAGTGACAAATGAACTTTTAAAATGACAACATTTCACAAATATTCAATGTGATATCTTAATTAATATGGTCATAAACACTGCATGTATAATAAGAGCAGAAAAATCAGTTTACATAAGTTTTAATTTAATTTTGTCATTTCACACCGTGTGTTACATATTAGCTTTTATATGAAGAACAACATTTCCCCCGTTATCAGGGGTATTCCCTTTTTCACAAAGCCATTACTTTTTTCGCGTTCATCAAAAAACATTTCATTATTCACATTCTTCACCTTGGTTGCAACTACAGGTCACTCTGGTACCTCATGAACCATATAAAAAGATTTTGCCCCATATTTTAAATATCTAAGGAAATTGTGACTTTTGGTGTGACTTCTGGTTTTTTATTTTTTTTATTTTACCAAGCCATGGATAATTTCTGACTAGGTCACACTACAAGACACTTCTAAAACTGCTTAAAAATCCAACTTTCCAAATTACAGTCATTTTAACTTCTAATGTTGTGAGATCTTAAACTAACCCATGTGAAAGTTAAGCCCCTGTTAAGCCACATGCACATCATTCCCTGCCAGATGTTTGTCTGAAATCGTCTAAAACATCCGTGACATTCTGTTTCTACAAGAAGAAAATACTTTTCCAGCATTTAAGACTACACAAGAATACAAATAAACAGGATACACAGCCACAACGTTCTATAAAGTTCACATTCTCTAAATAAATCTCACCCATTACAGCCATAGCAAGCTTTCAATGCCTTAAGGGCAATATGACACATGGTTATATCTGTCCTTACTTTATGCCAGTTGAGTCACCTATTATTTCTCTTAAAATACCCCAGATGTCAACAGCGAGCAGATGAAAAGACATCTGACAACTTTGAGGCTTTGGGCATGAAACGCAACACAGACCCGTGCAAAACCACGGAGAATGTGGTAGATTGTTTTGATAGGAAGAGGTTGCATGCACAGGTGCGAGTCCCTATATGCTCCCTAACAAAATCAAGTTGGTAACAGTATTTGAATTCCTCCATAATAAATACGTGCTCTTACCGTCGATCCAAGCGCCCAGATGATTCAGAGTGGCATCTTCAACTTCTCCGCACGTTCACACATACTGTACATGCGTGTGTGGACAGCGACAGTGAATGAATGCTGCCCGGAGCGCGCACGAATGCGGTATGATGTCCAAAAAAGCTGTCTATGTAGGCGGCTCACTAGATAGTCTGACGTCTTGCAGACTCCGTTTCCAGCCACGTTGTCTGCCCCGTGTTAATTGAAACAAATAACTCGGATCCCGGTGCTGTTGACTACATTGGTAGAAATCTGGCTATTATTATCTCAGGGCAGTCGGTTCTCCGCAGCCGCCGCGTCCTTCCTCTCATGCCGAATGATGATGGGAGCGCAGCCGCCGAGATGCTTGATCGTGGTGCTACCCGAGGCAGCCTAGAGCAGTCACCCAATGTGATGATGACCCTACAAGAAAGACGGCGAAATGCTGAAAACAACAGACTTGTTAGATCGTCTCAGTCAGTGACATGACAACATGCTTGCTGTTAATTACAAAGGTGAGGCAAAGGCAAGCACATTCATATCGGCGATATGGTAATTGAAAGTATTATTACGTTTATGCATAGTTATATTTCTAATATATTTAATGTATTATAATTTATAATATAATTTACATTTATGTATACCTATATATTGTTTACATATTTATATTTTTTCTTGCAGCATTATTATTTTTATAAATTTTTTTGTTCAAAATCCTGGCTGGCAGCAGCATTTTGTGCTGCATAACTGCTGATGACTAATGGTCTTTTTGGGAAGACTTAAAAGGAGTCAGTTGCAGTGGTCCACCCTGCTGGTGATGATTGCATGAAGTAGTTTTTCTCAGTCTTGTTTGGATGTAAAGCTTCTAATTTTGTTATATTTTTTAGATGATAGTAGTGCGAGTTAGCTGTTGCTTTTAAATGGCTCCTGAAATTAAATTCTCATTCCAAAAGAATTGGCACCAAGTTTCCTGACTTGAAGGAATACTTCTTGAGTATTTCATATTTTCTGCCAAATGCAAATACTTCTGTTTTGTCTTTGTTTAACTGAAGAAAGTTATGGCACATAGTAGTTGTGTTTACAAGGCCTTGGTTAAAGGAAAAGTTCACCCAAAAATGAAAAATTGCTTAAAATGTACTCACCCTCAGGCCATCTGAGATGTAGATAACTTTGCTTTTTATTAATCAGAGCAAATTTAGCATTACATCACTTAATCATCAATGGATCTTCTGCAGTGGATGGGTACCATCAGAATGAGAGTACAAACAGCTGATAAAATCAGCACAATAATCCACAAATAATCAACATGACTTCAGTCCATCAATCAATGTCTTGTAAAAAGGAAAAGCTGCATGTTTATAAGAAATGAATCCATCAGTAAGATATTTAAACATTAAACCGTCACTTCTGGCCAACATATGAGTCTAAAAAGGCTTCCTCCAGTGAAAAAGTCCATCCCCTGCTGTCCTCTCACATTAAAATTAAACTGTTTTGGACTGTTTTCACTTCTGTCCATATTTCTCTCCTAATTCAGGCAAGATTACTTTTTCACTGCATAGAGAAACCTGCATTATACTGTAGATAGAAGCAACAGTTTGAAGGTACAAGCATCTTAATGATAGATTTGTAAAATACACAGCTTTTCACTTCACACATTCCGACATTCACTGATGGACTGAAGTTATGTGAATTACTTGTGGAATAATTTGGTGTTTTTATCAGCTGTTTGAACACTCATTCTGACAGCACCCATTCACTACATATGATCCATCGGTGAGCAAGTGACATAATGCTAAATTTCTTTCAGAAAAATCTGTTCTGATGAAGAAACAAACTCTTCTATATTTTGGATGACCTGAGGGTGAGAAAATGTTCAACAAATTTCTGGATGAACTATTCATTTAACACAGCAAGCACAGAATGAAATGATCATTGGATTTGCCAAAGTTTGCAAGGTTATTAACATTAAATCTCTTTGAAAGAAATGTTTGAAGCTTTTTAAGCTATTATTTAAATGAGTTTTTCCACACTATACTGTGGCATAATATATCTCAGATAATCTCACACTTAAATGACATGTATGAACAATACAAACCACTTTTCCTGTCTATGTGGGTGGCTTATGGCCAGAATATGGACCAGACCTTTGCAGTCTAGTCAGTACACTCTTAAAAATAAAGGTGCTTCACGATGCCATAGAAGAACCTTTTTGTCTAAATGGTTCCATAAAGAACCTTTAACATCTGAAGAACCTTTCTGTTTCACAAAAGGTTCTTTGGGTTGAAAGAAGGTTCTTCAGATTATAAAAAGGTAAGAAAGAGATGGTTCTTTAAAGAAACTTTGACTGAATGGTTCTTTGTGGAACCAAAAATGGTTCTTCTATGGCATCGCTGTGAAGAACCTTTTGAAGCACCTTTATTTTTAAGAGTGTAGTCTGTCTTCACGAGATTACTGTGCATCTAATCATTAATCTCATTAATGCATTGCCATAAAGAAAAGGCAAATTAAATAGTTATATTTAGTACTACTGAGTTTTTGTCTACTAATAGCATTTTAAAATATTACAGTACATTGTGACAATTCAGTTGCATAATGGCCTCATTGTAATGATGCATCATATGATCTTAGTGCTTGATAACCTTCACTGTAATGTAATAAACATTGTCATGCTCTGAAATCATAATATGAATCATATCAAAAAATTTAAAACTCAAATTTGATTACACAGATTGAGTTTCAAATGTACTCTGTCTCATCCTCTGCATTGGGACTATTGCATCTCAACAGGTGAATCACAAAATGTACCTGCCACCCTTGCAAAGTCCTGTCTTTTTTCCCCTACAGCATCATTTGGAATGCATCCACCAAAATATCTAATCAACAGATCAGTTTTATTCTTGGCCTGAACTATTTATTTCCACACGCTATCACATTGTCATCAGTGTGAATCAAAGACCTATTTTAATGAGGAACCTTAATCATGCACCCTCAAACCTCAGACTCAATAGTTCAAATTAACTTAATGTCTCTACAGTCTGGGCACATCAAGGACACATTCGACTACATGAAGAATGTACTGCATGTCTGCATGATTCAACCTCCATAGAACTTAGTTTAAACTTAGTTTAAACTAATGAGCTTAATCAGACAAAAATAGCATGTCCTGGTCAAAGGTCAATTTTGTTCAAAAGACATTTATTTCCATCCTATATACGGTAATACACAAAAAGATAACACCAAATGAGTAGGATATCAGAATATGCAGCATTTATGAAACAGACAAACAATACCTGGTTGACACACAGCATATGTTAAGATACTGCAACCACTGCTATCCCATAAGGCCACAGGTGCAGAGAATCTGTCAGTTTCTACAATACATTTTTTTTTTAAATGCCAAAAAACTATGAGCCGAGCAGCTCGTCAAGTTTAAGTGCTTTAGGTAACAGAAAGTGTACCTTGTTGCTAAATTGTACTTATTTAACAACACCAGAGTAAATTACTTTCATACTACACACCTATAGAATGTACAACAGTAGTGAACAGCGAACTTTAAATTCAAGTACATAATCTGAAAGTTGGGGAATTCAGACACAACTTTAGTCATTTTAATAGGGAAAGTATGCTTTCTTGTAAATAATTTCTCTCATTTTAGTCACGTTTGATCAGTTCATGAAAATAAACAGTCTTTCTATGACAATCTTTTATCAGCTTCCAAGCTGCTTTTCAATTCCACATTCCCTTTCCAAGAGTTTTTCAGCAAAACATTGCTGTTTGTTTGTATGATGTTGTCTTGATTTGGTTTGGTTTTTGATCCAAAAAGCTATAGAATGAATCTGTTTGATCCTCTACTTGCACGGTAGTACAGTCAGGGGAGTAAAAAAAATGGCATGTATTTTCCCACAAGACCATGTTCAAAGTATCTTGGTCCTATGAGTATATAAACCCAATTCCTATTAAATCCAGTGGGGGTTTAACTAGAGAAGAAAGTTTGCAACAAATTATTTTTGCAACATTTTCTTTATCTACTTGAGAACAATGTGTTATTACTAGGGTGGTTTTGATCACTATTTTTTTTTTTTTTATTATTATTATTTTTAACAGGTATGTTTTGCTCAGTTTTGCTATTTCAATTTTAATATTTTTTAATGATCTGTTACAACGTCTGGATATTGTCTTTTCCATTGCCATTCGACTGAATTTGCAATTATGTAAACCAAATGTTTGAAAGAACTGATATTCAGTTTGGAAAAGCACATCCATTATCTGCTTGTGCAGATAATCCACGCACTCCAGATTAGTCTAAAGATGATGAAGAATAGATTTTAATGGCTGTGACAACAGTACTAGTAGGGCATCCTGTTCCCTTTCCACCCTGTATTTTTGTAAGCGTCGCCAACAGTGGGGAATGGGTGTTGGGAAGGTTGAGGTCAAAGGTTGTGTTGGAATCACGGGTATGAAGATAATTGGCCTGTTTGTGCAATGCCTACAAATTACAGAGTGAGTGGAAAGCAAAGGACAAATTCTTTGGTATCCAATAACCATGCTGCTGTTAGAACAAGCTCAGCCAGACCTGAGCAAAACTGCTCTGGAAATGTTCCTTAAGACCACAACAGGGATACTAAAATAAATAAAAGCTATACATATACTTAAACTATACTTAAACTAAAATGAAAAACAGAACATTTTAAAATAAAAATTTATTAATATTATATTATCTCAATGTATTTGTTAAAACATTCAGTAAAAAAACAGAAACACTTTGAAATATTCTAACAATTTATATTATAATTATTATAATTAATTATATTTTTCTATTTAAATATATTTTAAAATGTAATTTATTCCTGTGATAGCAAAGGTGAATTTTCAGCACCCATTTCTCAAGTCTTTTTTTAAATTTTTGATAATGATAAAGAACGTCTCGGTTACGTATGGTAACCCTCGTTCCCTGAAGGAGGGAACGGAGACGTCACGTCGGATGACCGATGAAATTGGGATCTCGCTTAGAGAGACCAATCTACTTAGAGTGTAAATTAAGCGAGCCAATGCACATTGGCATGCGATTATTGCATCCAGCTGCCGCTGATCACAGTGTGAGTATAAGTAGGCAGCAGATGCAGCGCATATTCAGGTTTTCGCTGAGGAGCCGAGCAGCCAAATGACCGACGAAATTGGGATCCTACCAAAAGGCCACAGCTACTGCCCCTTCCAGTGTCCTGTGGAAGCCACCTGCGCCCCTACTTTTTGGTGTAGGCCAGGGCTTGCACAAGAGGACCAGCTACTGCTGCTATGGCACTACCCACTGAGTAAGACTCTGGGGCCTCTCAGTGCTTCTACCCGATTGAGTTGAGAACACAGGAGGATACCGGCTCCACACGAAGGCTATAGAATCTAGCGAATGTGTTAGGGGTCGCCCAGCCCGCAGCTCTACAGATATCCGCCAGCGAGGCGCCACGAGCCAGCGCCCAGGAGGATGCCTCGCTGAAGTGATGGTGTCAACTACCTCTTGAGGTAGGTCACTTAGAACCTCCGTGTTCCATCCAGGGACCAGACATGAAGTTTCCAGAGGTCTGGACGCGGGTGCCAAAGGGTGCCCCGTCTCTGAGTTAATGGATCTCCCTCAGAGGAATCGGCCAAGGAGGGGCTGTCGCGAGGAGCACTAGTTCCGGGAACCAGGTCCGGGTAGGCCAATAGTGTGCCACCAACTGGACCTGCTCCTCGTCCTCCCTGACCTTGCACAGCAACTGTGCAAGAAGGCTCACTGGGGGCCCCCGCGGCCAGCTGTGTGCCAGTGCATCCGCGCTGAGTGTTCCCTCGGCAGGGAGAAGAACAACTGGCAGTGAGAGGTTTCTATCCTTCACGTCGACCGCTGCAAACCAATCTCGGAGACGGATGCACTCGAAGATGCGTTCCTGCGTCAACATCTTGAACGATAACCGGTGAAGGGCCTGGTTCAAGACATGCAGGTCCAAGATTGGTTGTAACCCACCGCCTTTCTTGGGTACAATGAAGTAGGAGCTGTAAAACCCCGTCTTCATATCGGCTGGAGGGACCGGCTCTATCGCATCCTTCGCAAGTAGGACTGCGACCTCCGCCCGCAAAATAGGACCATCAGCCGCCTTCACTGTTGTGAAGCGGATGCCACTGAACTTGGGGAGACGCCGGGTGACTGAATCGCATAGCCGAGCCTGACGGTCCGAAGGAGCCATCGAGATGGGCTGGGTAGCTCAAGCCAGGCTCCCAGACACCGCGCAAGTGGCATCAACGGAACTACAGGCGTACCC
>NW_015505234.1:3676350-3676889 GCF_001515645.1 Sinocyclocheilus grahami | reverse complement strand
TCCGTTGGTTCGTCCTCCCGATCCACCCACTGCTGCTCACTGGCGAGAGAGGAGATACGCACTGGATCGTCCACAACCCCCCATCCCCTCTGGGTACCCAGAAATAGAGGAATTGCTCTTTGTCGAGTATTTGGGTACCACCGACCAAGAGGTCAGTGGCGGAAAAAGATGAAAAGTTTCTCCGCCCGGCCCTCCTCCGGGGGAGAGAGTGGTGTGCTTACCATCTCCTGAAGAGCAGGTCCCTCCACCTCTGGGTTGCCCGTCTCAGGGCCTCTGCTCTTTTGCTTGCCACCAGGTTTGGCGGGGGACTGGACGGGTGGGGCGGCTGCCCTGCGACCGGCTCCACGGCACAGCTTTGCTGGAGGCCGTGGCAGCAGCTGCACGCCGGGGCAGGATGTACCTGATGGCCTCAGTCTGCTTTGGTCAGCGGAGAACTGTTGGACAAGTTCTGAGCTCCGCTAGTGCCGGCGGGCTTGGGCATCCCCGGAGGGGAATTCCTCACCGTGACCGTAAGACCAGTCCGCCCACCGGCCCACCGC
>NW_015505234.1:3667899-3674785 GCF_001515645.1 Sinocyclocheilus grahami | reverse complement strand
GCCGCCTTCACTGTTGTGAAGCGGATGCCACTGAACTTGGGGAGACGCCGGGTGACTGAATCGCATAGCCGAGCCTGACGGTCCGAAGGAGCCATCGAGATGGGCTGGGTAGCTCAAGCCAGGCTCCCAGACACCGCGCAAGTGGCATCAACGGAACTACAGGCGTACCCGCAGTGGGGCAGCACGGAAGAACGCAGGGACCCGGCCCGGGCGTCTCGTAGCCGGTCCGAGGCGGCGTCTGGGTGTGTGTAACACTAATCTGCGTTTGAGCAGAGGGTGCGTGGGTAGTCCGTTGGTTCGTCCTCCCGATCCACCCACTGCTGCTCACTGGCGAGAGAGGAGATACGCACTGGATCGTCCACAACCCCCCATCCCCTCTGGGTACCCAGAAATAGAGGAATTGCTCTTTGTCGAGTATTTGGGTACCACCGACCAAGAGGTCAGTGGCGGAAAAAGATGAAAAGTTTCTCCGCCCGGCCCTCCTCCGGGGGAGAGAGTGGTGTGCTTACCATCTCCTGAAGAGCAGGTCCCTCCACCTCTGGGTTGCCCGTCTCAGGGCCTCTGCTCTTTTGCTTGCCACCAGGTTTGGCGGGGGCATGGACGGGCGGGGCGGCTGCCCTGCAACCGGCTCCACGGCGCAGCTTTGCTGGAGGCCACAGGAGCAGGGCGGCGGCAGGGGGGCCACTCTCGGTGACGGCAGCACCTGCACGCCGGGGCAGGATGTACCTGATGGCCTCAGTCTGCTTTGGTCAGCGGAGAACTGCTGGGCAAGTTCTCCACCGTGTCGCCGAAAAGGCCGGCCTGGGACACGGGGGCGTTCAAGAATTGTGTCTTGCCGTCTCGCGCATGTCACCACTCACAGCCAGAAATGGCGCTCCTGGACCACCATAGTGGACATCGCACGACCCAGAGACCGCGTTCAGAGTTCTCTGCGAACTTCCGGGTCGTGATCACCCTCGTGCAAGTCCCTCAGTGCCTTGGCCTGGTGCACTTGCTATCACACTGTAGCGTGTAAGGTGGAGGCAGCTTCTCCACAGGTCGCATAAGCATCGCTGGCCAGTCGAGTACCTACAGACCCGGGAGGGGAGGCAAGGTTCTCCCTGCCGGTTGGAGGCGGTATTAGGACACAACTGCATCGCAATCGACCGCTCCACCGGGGGGACCCTTGTAACCCCTAGCTGCCCCACCATCGAGAGTGGTGAGGGAAGAGGAACCAGCAGATCGGTTTCCGGCAGTAAAAAGGTGCCGTCCACGACCTGTTGATCTCCTCATGCACCTCCGGGAAGAAAAGCACCGATGCGGGGTGCAAAATCTTAAATGATTCCCTTTGAGCTAAATTGACCTGTTTCCCTTACAGTTGCCACGCAACGTCGTCTTTAAAAAAACGCACCCGAAATTGCTCTTTTAGGGGTAAAAGCTCTTTTAGCGTGCTGAGGCGCACAGGGGAAATGAGAATCATCTGCAACACAAACAGGGGGTAGTGCAGCCTGATGTGTGCAACCCACTCGACACGGGAAACCACCACCGCTGAAGCGCCGTACCGCCAACACGAAGAGCTCTCCAAGAGCGCGCTGAACTCGTTCAGTCTTCTTCTCTCAGTAGAGTAGTCAGGAGCAGAACGATGTGATCGCTCGGCTCCTCAGCGAAAAGCTGAATATGCGCTGCATCTGCTGCCTACTTATACTCACGCTGTGATCAGCGGCAGCTGGATGCAATAATCGCATGCCAATGTGCATTGGCTCGTTTAGTTTACACTCGAAGTAGATTGGTCTCTCTAAGCGTGATCCCAATTTCGTCGGTCATCCGACGTGACGTCGAGAGTGACCGACTGAAAGGGAACGGCATTTATTTTCATTAGAATTCTTTTTAATTACAGTGTAGACGTCCTAACTGTCACTTTTGATCAATGCATCCTTGCTGAATACACTGTAAAAAATATTTTTTTTAAGTGAAAAAAAAACAAAGATTACTGGAATACATTTTTAATTTATTTATTTTTTTTGGGGGCACTCGAAGTAGATTGGTCTCTCTAAGCGTGATCCCAATTTCGTCGGTCATCCGACGTGACGTCGAGAGTGACCGACTGAAAGGGAACGGCATTTATTTTAATTAGAATTCTTTTTAATTACAGTGTAGACGTCCTAACTGTCACTTTTGATCAATGCATCCTTGCTGAATACACTGTAAAAAATATTTTTTTTTAAGTAAAAAAAAAACAAAGATTACTGGAATACATTTTACAAGAAAATACTATTTCTGTTTTTTTTTGGGGGGGGGTTTACATTTCATGTTTAATTCAATGTGTTACTTGCTTCTTCTTTTTTTGTAATTGTGTATTCTACTAACAATTTCTGAATGAAAATTATTTTTACACCTATTTGTTTCTGTGTAGAAGTAATAATTTCTTTAAAAAAATCTTACTGACCCCAAACTTTTGAACAGTTGTATATATGTAAGTGTTTATCTAATTTTTTTAAGTGAACAAAAGAGTACAGCTGTCTATGACATCATGATCATCTATGACAACTCATGTTAACAGGATATTTACATTCTGTTTGTCTTGCATAATGTGTGGCTTCAAATGTGCAAATCATTCTAGTACAATGTCACTGTAAAATTGCAATCTGTAATTTATTCAATTTAGACTTTTTGTCCTGTAATATAGCTAAAAATATGTGCACTCACTGAAGGATGACACTACTTCATTTTCTGATGCTCATAGTTTTGTTTTTGTATATAGAAATATATTCACTTTATACTCCAGAATGTTCTATGAGAAAGTGTAGCTATACATAGCAGGTACAGATATGTCTACAATTCAAAAGGAAAATACACTGTTACTAAAATTAACAAGACGCAGAGGTTAAAAAGCCCTTTCAACACATCAGCCTCAAACTTGACAGAGTAAAGGAACCAGAAAGAATTGATCTCAGAGGGAAATGATTGAAAGGAGTGTGAATATGTGCTATAATAGCAGCATCCAAGAGGTTTTACCACTCGACTGTACTTCCTCTAGGAGTTGTCATTGATGCTCTGTAGTACACAACATTCCCTGACAACAAACCCAATGAGCTCATGGTCCATAGGGTATGTGTGTATGTGCATACGCCTGTCTGGGCAGGATTTCCCAGCATATTTAGAAAGCTAATGAATACATTATAAATCTCTAAGAACATAAAATCTACAGTGGTGAGCATATCCCACTCGAGGGCAATTTTATTTGAGATATGCAGCTCGTATTGATTCCACACAGCCATTGCTTTACACAGAAGTACAGCTGGATAGAGGAAATATCATGTTATAATATGCACCATAATTAAAACATGTAAAATGTGACACACAGTCACAGTCATGTGCAACCCAGGCTCATGAAAAATATGCCGACATTTTAGCAAAAATTATATTGTGTTGCTTTTTGCATGTTTCACGGCAGTTTCCAAATGAAATGTCCAGTTGGTGGCATGTTCAATTTTCTCTGAAAAACAAAAAATGTTGGCACAGTCACATTTATATTGTTTCTTCATGCACATATTGCTGTAGTTCAGAAATCAAATGCCCGATGAGTGGCACTAAAAGGTTTATGCTTTATTGCTTTTGAAAATAACATACCACCTATACTAAACCTTACTCTAAACTTAACCAATAGTGAGATAAAAATTAATTTGCTGAAGCAACCACACCATTTTACCTTGTTTTTACACGGCTTTGAGCACTTTGATTTTGACGCTTTTGTGTTTTACGGGACTCTGCATCGCAAGTGCAGTGCTGTACCGGGTGAGCTGCCGAGCTAGCTTACTACATTGGAAAAGCCATACATATGGAGATGGATATGTAATGCAAATATTTTTGTATTAGTTTACAAAACATGCAATATGGTAAAAGTGTTTTGCGGTGATAATGTACTGTAGTATTGTGCAAGGAACCGTGTGGAATCTGCACTGTAATCATAATTTGCATGAAAAGGAATAAAAGTTGATGGTGTTTTACTGCCTCTATAGTGTTCATTTCAGATGAAAACTGCAGTGAATTGTATGCATCGTTATGGTTGGAGTTTTGCAAAACTTTTGGTACAGGCATGTTTTTCTAATGAGCTTGGGTTGCACATGCAATAATACATTGTTTCCTGATGATTGGAGTTGTTAATTTGCCAAGCAGATAAGTGATGCAGATCTTCATTTTCACCTAAGGACAGCTGTGATGCTTTAAATTAGTAATGCAGTGAAAACACCTTTTAGGGAGTGAGAGAGACTGCTTTTTCCAACTTTACAAGGAAAAATTTGTTTTCTAATCACAGTTATACAGCGATCAAGACACCGCACTGATGTTATTGTCTGTCAGTGTGTGTTCTCTAAAAATGTCACAGAGTGTAAAACAGATCTCATGCTGGATTTAATTGGGGGAGGTTTAATACAGCCTTATTGGATGTTTTAGCTTGTGAACAACCGCAGTACATTTATAGGCACTTAACTGCTTTAAAGAGGTTATAGTTTTTACTGCAAATCACTTCTGCTTGGTGGTACACCACAGACTTTGCAGAATCATCATCGTTATTTAGGTCTAAAAAAAATCAGAGTGTGCTAGGCCACATCGATTCGGGTTTATCTAACCCTGTTCTCAGCTGGCTTGAAGATGAAGGTAGAAATTTTCAGGATTTGGTCAGAAACACAAAGCCTATTAAATCCAGTGAAACAGGGAGATCGATACACTCTTAAAGTGTTTACGCTTGTCCTTTGAGGTTGATATGCTCTCTGAATGCATTTGCATTGAATCGTGGTGGAGAGACTTGGAACCATCATTTGCTTGTCATTATATGGATCAGTCCCAACCCCCGAGTTCAAACGCGTGCTAAGTGCCAAGTAGGCACACTTTGAGTTTTATTCTCTAGCATTAATTAAACAAGGATGCTGTATGGGGAGATTTATGGGAGATTCTGTATGGTGAGGAAGATGAGGGTGAAACATCTGTAAATAGGGTTTAATGACAGTGCTTAATAAATAAGCCAAACACTAATCTTGCTGTATGCACATTTGTCTCTAATGGGATCGACTGCTGCTATATTCATTTTGATGTGAACTCACATAACAGTCTCACTTATAACAACAAGCTAACTATCAAAATTATTTTGTCTCACTTTATCTCTCCTGCCAACAGGGACAGGATTTCATGCCAGATATTTGTTTGTCGGAGTTCCTTGACTCAACTCCATGTTGCCCAAGCCAATTCAGCATGCCCATCTGTGCACTGCAGTAATCCACACTCTGCAGCAATGCAAATCAAAATAACTAATTGTCTTAATTGCCAGAAATCCCTGTTGTCATTAAGTTTCTACTCTCTTGGATAAACCCTTTGCAATTTTATCTAACTGATTGGCGTGCTGAAATCAGTACTCTAAATTTTCTTCACATATCACTGATTTTTGTAGTTAGAAAAAAAAGTCATTCTGATTTTAACATAACATTCTGTGTTCAAGAAAAGTTTTTATCATTCTGCTGTGTTTGGTGGGAATTTGACTCATTCTGCATGATACAGTTATATCAAGTGACTGATTTTATATGTGAGTAATTTAATCATTCATTCAACAGATTCATTTAAAAATAATGATTCATTCGGGAATAAAACAAATGAGTCTCTAAATCATTCATCAAACTGATTTGTCCAAAATGCTTATACATTCAGGAACAACATTTTTTATTTTTTTAAATTCAATTAGAACAAAATGAGTGAGTGAGTCATTGAATAATTCATTCAATCAATCAGGTCAAAAACATGCAAGGAAATTAGTGAATGAGACATTAACTCTCTCATTCAACCGTCTGCAAAAACAAGTGAATGAGTCAAATTCACTAAATCGCTCATTTAACTAAGTAGTTCCCAACCCTGGTCCTGGAGGCACCCCAACACTGCACATTTTGCATGTCTCCTTTCTCTGACACACCAATTTCAGGTCTTGGAGTCTCTACTAATGAGCTGATGACCTGAATCAGGTGTGCTTGATTAAGGAGACATGCAAAACGTGCAGTGTTGGGGTGCCTCCAGGACCAGGGTTGGGAACCACTGATTTGTTTCAGGAACTAAATAAATGTGTGAATCATTGAATCAAAAACACTGCTTCTGTCAGGAACTAAATACTAATATTATAAATGTCTGCTACTTTTTTGGGAAATGTTTACTTTAATGGGGTGAAAAAAGTCAACATAACTGCAATATTGTTTAAAAAATGTAATTTAATCAATGTTAACATCTTACATTTTGACATTACATTGCTGTTCAAAGAAGCGTCATACTCATAACTATTCTGTTCTGATTCCTTAATGTACAGCATGTTGCTGTTTTTTTTAAATGTATACAACAACAGTGTGGCTGTTCTGAGGATTGGCCATTATTTACATACCATTTTGCATTGTCTCAAGTTCTTTTGCTATCTTCCTCAAAATTCCTCAAAAGAAAATTACATATAAAAGCAAAACCTCCCCTGCTTCTCTCTATTTCTCACATGACGGACTCACTGAGACTCAGAAAAGAGATGCGTATCAGCATATTTACAGAAATAACCTGAAATGCCATTTTTTCTTTTCACTCTCTCTTTTTGAAGAGTTTTGAAGTTAAAAGGAAGAGACGGTTTTGGCCTGCCTGCTGTGTATGTGGCCTGCTAAAGGGACAGTGAGGAGACAAACAGACATGGGAAACTGGGTATATTTTTCTGTGATTCACATTTATGTCCCTCTTTCCTAGAATGGGATATTATTAAGCTGATTTTTCAGGTCTCATTCAAGATTGTTGTTCTTTGTTATAGGATTTAAACCATCTCTTTTAAAATGTTACACATTTCCTAATTCTTTACTATTAGTATATATATATATATATATATATATATATATATATATAT
>NW_015505234.1:3654898-3667561 GCF_001515645.1 Sinocyclocheilus grahami | reverse complement strand
ATATATATACACACACACACACACATATATATACACACACACATACATATATATACACACACACACACACATATATACATATATTTATACACAGATATATACATATATATATATACACACATATATTTATATATATACATACATACATACATACATACACACATATATATATATATATATATATATATATATATACACACATATATATATAGTCCTATTATGCATCTATTTCCACCTATATTGATTCTATGAACTGACATTACATGGAAATAAATTCTGTGAAAGACATTCACTGCTGTAGCACCGTGGTTCTCAACTGGTATCTGTTCTGAAGCGAAAAACAATACTAATGCAAACAATAAAATTAAACCATAAAAATGTGCATCGTGAAGGTACCAAATGAATAGGCTTATCAACTTCCAATATTTTTTGTTGTTGACATCAAATTCATCTGTCACTTGGTAAATGTCTAATACTAATGCAGTATTTGTCCTATGTGCTAGGCTGGTATCACACTTCTGCTGTTGTTTATGCATTAATAATGGCCAAAGTGGTAGTGAATTTTCATATTACTGGGCCTATTCTGTTATTGGAAATACATTCCAGCAAATGATTTAAATTAGATTTTTTGTTCTTGGGTCACAGCGTAATGCAAAATCTGGAGAAAAAGAAAACAGTTGAGAACCACTGCTCTAACATGATCTCATCCTAATACAAACTGGTGCACAGACAGGGCTCAGTCAAGAGGAAATAGAATAAAGTGGACATCACATGTGCTCTGGCATGATGGATGGGACTCACCCAGGATGATAGCTGACTTTGAACTCTATTGTTTTCTTCCATACAGAGTTAGGAAGCAAGACAACACAGCATCTCTGGCGGCCCCCGTGCTCTCTGACGATGAGAGTTTTGCCCTTGAAAGGTTGATGGCGATAGACAGAAAGTGATAGAAATTTCCTTCATGTTATTCCAAAGCCACTACCCATTTTCCCCCCCAAACATGAAAAATGGCATTTCTTTCTGATGAATTCCAGCACTATCTTTTGTTTCATTTTCTCAAAGCTGAATCCAAACAAACAGAACAGATGTAATTAAATACATGGAAAGCAATTAAAATCCCTCTATCAGCTATGAACAGCTTGAGCTTTGTGAGACATGACCCATACAAAGACTGTGTATAGTGCTCAAAGCCTGATTGAATATTTGTCACATTTTTTGTATTTTTCATGAAGACAAAATATTTTTTCTTTCACAGAATTAGGGGATATTCTTTGACATTATTGCAGCAATGGACTACAAAATAGGCCCCAGTTTAATATGAACGGTAAGGCGGGGGGGGTGACCCCTTAAGTATAGTGTGCACTCACACTCATTTATGATTTGGTACCATCTAATACGGGGGTGGGCAAACTTTTGACATTTTTTACTTTTGTTTTTATTATTTTTATTGAGATGCGGTACAGTTGCATTGTTGAAAGAAAAAACACACAGATAATAAGTTGCATTGATGTCTACTGTAAGTCACATTTTATCATTTCATTCAGAAATAATGTAAAATAGGCTACCGGTAGCCCTAAATAAAACTGAACATTTACAAACACTATAAACGTGGATTTTTGTTCCCCTTACTCCACAACAAATCCTTTAAATTTAGCAGTATTCATAACAGAAAAAGAAATGAAAAATAAATGTATAAAACAAACAGAAATTATAGTGGCATTCACTAGAAACAACATTTATTATAATCGTCTAAATGAATTTATTTAAAGCGAAACTGAAACTAGAGGCGTCTCTCATTCACTGATCCAAATGTGAGCACTTTGTGCATGTTTTGCTTGCTTGTGGTTAAAAAAAAACGCAATTTATAATCCAGAAAAGAATGTAGGCCTACTATATATTCATCTCCATAAAAAAACATTTGGTAAACAGAAGATGAAAGTATAACCTATTCTGTCTTTAGAAGAAAATAACGGCGCATACAGGCAAGTAGACATACACACAGACTTCTGTTTACTGCTCTGTTTACTCACTTCATATACCCAATGCAGCAGCAGAAGTTTTTCTCTGAAAATGCAAGTAACGGTGCATTATGAGAGATGTAGTTGAATGCAGCGTTAACAAAATACACAATATTTCCTCCCCTCTTACTCTTTGAGGTCTAACACAGATTACTAATTAAACTATACCACCGGCAGCCATGAAATTATGAAATTCAGTTTCTCTTATTAACATATCTATGAATATAGACAATCTCTCTTTTTTTAACTCAGAACATTCAGTCTTTTCTTGTTGAATTCTTATGTAAATGACACCATTAATTCCCTGTGAATGAGGGTGGACTACCTCAGACCCTAGTTTACCCTTAGGGGATTATTCTGCCCTGAAGCAATAAGAATAGCCCCTAACTAAGTATAATCCAAGAAACGCTGAAGTGGAAGACACTCCCTTACTGGATACCGGCAGCCTATTTGGTTCCCATTTTCTCGCAAAAAATGCTGGTAGACCCTTCTGCGCATCCACAGTAGCCGCAACCCATTTCGGACCACTGCCATAATTCCAGGCCAGCAATGGTGAGCCTGTCGAAAAGGTTTTGTCCTTGGCTCACAGGTTCCGTTGCTGTACCTGGTTTTTTTTTTTTTTTAGGTTTTTTTTTGCGGTAGGACAGTTTCTTTGAATGATGCTGGTTTAAGCAGTTTGAAGCTTGTCCTGAGCTCTCTATTGAACAATAAATAAGCTGGTTAAACTTTGATAGTTGCGTGCGGGATACTGCGACAGCACAGCAATAAGCTATGAAGGCGTTGATGAAATGTGCCTTACCTGAACGAGGCTTTCAAGGCATGTTTCATAGTTTGGACAAACCTTTATGCTAAAACATTTATTGAAGGATGACTTTCTTATATATATATATATATATATATATAAATATATATTTTTTTGCCATCCATTAAAAAGACCATCCATTATGGCCTTAATCTTGGATGCAGACCAGAGCCATCAATGACGTAGCCCAGGTACTCAACTGAAGGCTGGAAAAATTTGCATTTGTCCTTTTGCACTCTCAATCCGTACTCTTTCTGTCTCTCAAGGGTAGCATCTAGGTGTTGCAAGTGTGACTCTCCATCAGTGCCAGTCACTAGGACCGAGGCTTTCAAGGCATGTTTCATAGTTTGGACAAACCTTTATGCTAAAACATTTATTGAAGGATGACTTTCTTATATATATATATATATATATATATATATAAATATATATATTTTTGCCATCCATTAAAAAGACCATCCATTATGGCCTTAATCTTGGATGCAGACCAGAGCCATCAATGACGTAGCCCAGGTACTCAACTGAAGGCTGGAAAAATTTGCATTTGTCCTTTTGCACTCTCAATCCGTACTCTTTCTGTCTCTCAAGGGTAGCATCTAGGTGTTGCAAGTGTGACTCTCCATCAGTGCCAGTCACTAGGACATCGTATAAGTAACACATCACTCCTGGAAGCCCTGCCAGAATCTGATCCATTGCTCGCTGAAAAAGGGATGGAGCCAAAGTAATTCCGAATGGCAAGCGTTTGTACCAAAACAGGCCCTTGTGTGTACTGATGGCGAGAAGTTCTCTGGACTGTTCCTCAACATGCATCTGCAGGTATGCTTGGTTGAGGTCAATTTTACTAATTTTTTCCCCCCTGTCAGCCCAGCAAAAAGGTTGTTAATGTGAGGCAAGGGATATTGTTCTGCAGACAACACTGGATTTACAATGACTTTAAAGTCCCCACAGATCCTTATGCCTCCATCTTTCTTTAGAACTGGAACAATGGGTGTTGCCCACTTGCTCACACTGACTGATTCCTGCATCACAAGTTCAGCCAAACTTGCCTCTACCTTGGGTTTGAGTGCATATTGCAGGGGCCAGGCCAATTGTGGCTGGCTTCCCGGCTCCACAGTCAATTTCACCTTGATTCCTTCCACAAGTTTTTCCAGAGAGTACATTCAGCCAAGACGTGGATTAGCAGCCAACTCGTATTATTAGATGGCACTGTAGCATGCAGTGCAGTATATTTACGTATACGCAGGCCCGGTTATACAGGCACCCTCAAAAGAAAGCAAGAGCACCTTCGGTAGAAGCTGTCATAATAGGATATTGGCGAAACAGATCTGGCAAACTATCCAGTGTGTATTTTTGTTTGCACATTGGAGAGTGTCAAAGGTTTCTATTTACAACGCGTTTTACAGCATTTAGCAATGTAGCCAATTTGTCATCAACGTATAGGGTAAAATAATGACATATAGGATAAAATGGTGTTAGGCAGTTTATTTTTTCTTCATTGGATTTTTACCTTCATGATCTCAGGACCTAATGCAATCCAGACTCAAATCTGCATTCCCATGAGCACAATCATTACCCAATAACCACTGCTCCAACATTAACGGCCATTGCTAAATTATTATATACGAATGGATTAAGTATGGCAAGCATTTTATAGCATAACTTGGCATGACATGTCAACTTGATGAATGTGCTATGGCATTGTGCTATGCCTGTGGCGGTCAAGTAAGCATTAGCAATGGTAGGCAGCCATATGAAACACTCTATAGGAGCAATCTAGATGTTCACTTACCAACCCAGAATAAGGTTACAAGGTAAAGGGGTCTATTTTACTTGAGGGTGGTAGCAAGTTAGCATGTTTACTCTTACATTTTCGAAACAGAGAGGTGCTGTGAACAGATTTGAGTTTGTTGGAGAAAAGGAAGACATCTGTAGTACGAATAGCAGCATTACCAGCAATAGTGTCGGTAATATTCAGTGTTAGAAGACATCCTTGCAGCAGTCTCGCCAGGGTGCGAACTATGGGGGAGACATGGGCTCCCCTGAAAAAAATCCTCAAAAAATATTGACAATGTGTTATTTTGATGTGTAATTTCATGTTCTAACATGTATAGTACATGTTAACTCAAAGATTCGTAGAAAAATATAAACGGTGGACTGTGGTTGATTCTGTGTTAAAGTAAGGCATGTTATTCGCAATTATGTGTTGTGGCTGGGTTGTTATAGGTCTGCGTGACTCTCGATGTCTTAGGCCTAACTGAATGGAGGAATTATGGTATTCTTCTGTAGCCTGATGACGAGTAACTTTAACCGTTGTTCATGTGAACTCAAAGACAGCCTGATGCTTTGTAGATAGACTATTTGTATATAGACTAAAGCAAGTAGCGCATACACTTGTAGCTGTTATGTATCTTTGTAAGTCATTGTAAGCCCTCTTTCAAATGCCCCTCTCCACAGTTTATTTTTCTGACTGACTAAAGAGTTTATGGTCATCGAATATGTTTTTCTGAGGTAAATGTGAGGTTACGTGACATTGTTTACAAGCCGTTATATTGACGTGTTTGCGCGGCTGAAACACTGATTGAGCGATTACATGAAACAGGATACGGATTGTGAAGTTGTACTCTTTCTTTTAACTTACCTTTGGATGTTTAGTCATGTTTATTTTGTGCTGAATCTGGTATTAATGTGGAGGAGATGATCAGTTCACGTGCGCCTCGCGCTGCTGCATCTGTTGAACTGAGGCACAACAGCGATCTGTCATTCTACATTAAACAGCGCCAAACCGGCATTTATTGTTTGAATATTGCAATACAATGGACAGAATTTGAAATCAGAGACTTTGTTTCATATTAAAAGTACCAAAGCACAATGCTTATTGGAATATATTGGATGGGAAGTGCCCTTCAATGTTACATCCATTAACTGAAAACAGGCTAGACTAATCGATTCTTGGGATTTAAGAATCGATATTGTTCCGTAAAAATGAGAATCGATTAAAATAGAGAGATATTTTTTTTACCCAGCCCTATTTTCTAGCATCAGATATTTTGAAAGTGTCCGATTCCTGCATTTCTTGCTTAACCAGTTGACTTGGCATTTGAGACAAAGTTATTTTCTTTTGCTTAGGGCAAAAACAAATTGTGGATTCCAGTGTCGACCTAAGTGAAGATTGAGGTAATAAAATCTATGAAAAATACTTTTAAACACAATAGTCACTGTACTGATCGAGAAACATTAGAACGATAATGATGGGCTGCAAATGGTACCAGATGTGTTAATCATGATGTAAAACAGGGATATCAAGGGAGATGTGCAATGTTTACAGCTGAATGAGTATTTGTAGTGACCCACTACAGTTGCATGGCAATGGTAGGTGTGGCAAAGTGTTTGAAGGTATTCAGGAGGGGGAATCAGAGACTTTGTTTCATATTAAAAGTACCAAAGCACAATGCTTATTGGAATATATTGGATGGGAAGTGCCCTTCAATGTTACATCCATTAACTGAAAACAGGCTAGACTAATCGATTCTTGGGATTTAAGAATCGATATCTTTCCGTAAAAATGAGAATCGATTAATATCGAGATATTGATATTTTTTACCCAGCCCTACCATGTTTACTGGCATCCTTTTATGCCAATATGATAACACTTTTGGTGTGAAATACTGGAGTTTATTCCTAAAAAAACTATCCTGTAAACTATGCTGGTTATCAATATACATTTTCTGATTTGATTCAGATGCACAAGGGTACATTTCAGTTGTAATGTGGATTTGTTTTACATACAGAAAGAAATTATTTCTTTGAATCAACATTGAACTGACTCAAGCTGAATGCTGCTTTCTGTAGAATTGCATATCTAAACTGAACTGGTTTAAAAATGTATGGGCTTTACACTGTTATTGAACTGAACGGAACCAACACTGAACTGACTTGAGCTGAATAATGACACTGTTGTCTTTTAGAGCTGCTTTACAGCAGAATTTATATTGTCTCCATAATTAAGTTTCCATAATAGATTCTGCTGTTTTCCTGTTGTGAAGATGCTTTAAAACAATATGTATTGTATTAAGGCGGGACGATATGGCCAAAATTTATATCACGATATATTTGTTAATTTCGATCGATACGATATAATTCCGATATCGATATGAACACTATTAAAAAAAAGCCTCATAAAAACTGCCAAGAACACCCACAACAGATGTCTGTACCTACAAACTTATTAAAAATTAATTTCCCAAGTCTATGAAACCTTTTCCTATAAAACAATTTAATTTTTTAGAGAAAAAAAACCCAGCACAAATAAATTAATGTTCACCTTTTATTTGTATTTAGCCTTCATACAAACAAGAAATGTGAAATCACTGTCAAATAAATCTCAGACTCACCTTATTAATTATTAATATCTTTAAAGGGTTAGTTCACCCAAAAATGAAAATTAGCTTGTGTTTTATTTACCCTCGAAGCATCCTAGGTGTATATGACTTTCTTCTTTCAGACAAATCCAGTCGGAGTTATATTCAAAATTGTCCTGGCTATTCCAAGCTCTATCATTGCAGTCAGCGGGTGTTGCAGTTGAACAGTCCACAAGTCCTCAAATACAGCGCGCGCATTCATAATAAAACGTGCCGCAGACAGCTCCGGGGGATGAATAAAGGCCCCCTGTAGTGAATCCATGAGTTTTTGTAAGAAAAATATCCATATTTCAAACATAATAAACACTTTTCTCTCACTTCCGTTATCTGTCAAACGCAGATCCGTTCCGGCAGAAGGCGTATGACATATGCGCAGCACGCGCGCCTCTGAGATATGCTAGTCTAACGAGTTTGTTTAATAGGAGTAAAGGAAGCAAAGTTTCCTTACTTTATCAAATAAAAACCAGTCTCCTCTTGGTTTATATCGAAATTCTCCAACATTTTTCTTCGCAAATCTTTGGTTTGTACTTCTAATTCGAGACCTGCGTTTTGTTTTGTTCTCTCTTAGCATTCGTCACCAATCACGCAACGCGTCTTACGTCATCTGCCGGAACTGCTTCAGTGTATGACGTGTGAAATGTAGTGTTTATTACGTTTGAAATATGGATATTTTTCTTAAAAAAACTAATGGATTAAAAAAAAAAAAACTCAAAAGTTTTGAACAGTAAGATTTTTAATGTTTTTTTAAAGAATTCTCTTCTGCTCACCAAGCCTGCATTTATTTGATCCAAAATACAGCAAAAACAGTAACATTTTGAAATACTTTTACTATTTAAAATTTCCTAACCTTTTCTATTTGAAAATATTTTAAAATGTAATTTATTCCTGTGATTTCAAAGCTCAATTTTTAGCATCATTACTCCAGTCACATGATCCTTCAGAAATCATTCTAATATTCTGATTTGCTGCTCAAAAACGTTTATTATTATGTTAAAAACAGCATAGAATTGTTTAAGGTTTCTTTGATATATAGAAAGTTCAGAAGAACAGCATTTATCTGAAATAGAAATCTTTTGTAATATTATAAATGTCTTTATCGTCACTTTAGATCAATTTAAAGCATCCTTGCTAAATAAAAGTATTAATTTCTATACCCCCCCCCACCCCACCCCAAAAAAATTATACTGACTCCAAGCTTTTGAATGGTATAGTGTATAATGTTACAAAAGCTTTTTATTTCAGATAAATGCTGATCTTTGTATCTTTATATTCATCAAGGAATCCTGAAAAAAATTCTCTCAACTGTTTTAAATATTGATAATCAGCAAATCAGAATGATTTCTGAAGGATCATGTGACACTGAAGACTGGAGTAATAATGCTGAAAATTCAGCTTTGATCATAGCAATAAATTACATTTTAAAATATATTCAAATAGAAAGCAGTCATTTTAAATAGTAAAAATATTTTTAAAAAATTCTGTTTTTGCTGTACTTTGGATCAAATAAATGCAGGCTTGGTGAGCAGAAGAGAATTGCTGAACTCAAAGGTCTAAGACTTTTTCTATGTACACAAAAGGCCTATTTCTCTCAAATATTGTTCACAAATCTGTCTAAATCTGTGTTAGTGAGCACTTCTCCTTTGCCGAGATAATCCATCCCCCTCACAGGTGTGGCATATCAAGATGCTGATTAGACAGCATGATTATTGCCCAGGTGTGCCTTAGGCTGCCCCATGCTACAGTAAAACTGCACATTTTAGAGTGGGCTTTTATTGTGCCCAGACTAAGGCACACCTGTGCAATAATCATGCTGTCTAATCAGCATCTTGATATGCCACACCTGTGAGGTGGATGGATTATCTCGGCAAAGGATAAGTGCTCACTAACACATATTTAGACAGATTAGTGAACAAAATTTGAGAGAAATAGGCCTTTTGTGTACATAGAAAAAGTCTTAGATCTTTGAGTTCAGCTCATGAAAAATGGGGGCAAAAACAAAAGTGTTGCGTTTATCATTTTGTTCAGTATATATCGAAATATCGGAAAGGTGTTTAAAAATCCTATCAACGTTATTGAAAAAAATTATATTGCGATACATATTGATATTGAATTATTGTCCAGCCCTAATATAACACTTCATGCTGCGATCTAAAGAAATTCAAGAACAGATGAGAATCAAAACAGTTGACATGTATCAGTCTGGAAATTTGAGAGAAATAGGCCTTTTGTGTACATAGAAAAAGTCTTAGATCTTTGAGTTCAGCTCATGAAAAATGGGGGCAAAAACAAAAGTGTTGCGTTTATCATTTTGTTCAGTATATATCGAAATATCGGAAAGGTGTTTAAAAATCCTATCAACGTTATTGAAAAAAATTATATTGCGATACATATTGATATTGAATTATTGTCCAGCCCTAATTAAGCACTATAAAAAGGTGACAACTCAATAGAAATAATGTTTTTGTCTTTGGTACACAGGGTTTTTATAATGTCACACTTAATGCAAACTGCAAATTCACATTCACAACTCATGAAAATATGATTTCTTTCACCATGGTGCTGAAGATTCGGTGGTGTGCTGATCCTGAAAAGGCAGAAAACACAGGGAACCTTTTAACAGTACATTGCTAAAAATAATAATAATGATGATGATGATGATAATAATGATAATAAACAAAAAAATAACAATGGGGAATAAACTATGCAGATAGTCAGTTCATTCAACAGAATGCAGTGTCATATGCAGTATGAAAATTTACTGTACAAATACGTTTTCAATAGGCATGGAGTAAAAGATCGATCTTGTAACTTAAGGAATCAGTATGGGGATTGATCAGATGAAGTCAATATCAATACCCAGACCTACTTAAGGCTGGACATTCCAGCCAGTGGTA
Source organism: Sinocyclocheilus grahami (assembly GCF_001515645.1). NCBI lineage: Eukaryota > Metazoa > Chordata > Actinopteri > Cypriniformes > Cyprinidae > Sinocyclocheilus > Sinocyclocheilus grahami. The sequence goes on along the minus strand of NW_015505234.1, from coordinate 3,657,429 downwards.
GCCTATAGTTGCAGAATTACCTATAAGGCAGCATTTAGCATGTTTTCATAAAATCACAGCAAGTAAGTCTTTCACAGCAGCTTACAGTATGAACATTGACAAGACACTGTTGTGTCTTTGTGAATAAAATGTGTTTGTGAAAGTGCTTGGTGTGAGACACCTATTTTACACTGGCTTCGTACAGTAATTACTTCTCTCTCCTCATTGCGATAAGGCTTAAGGCCATTTCCTACAGATTCATTTAACAGTACGTCTCCATTAATGGAAAAATGCACTTGAGAGGTAAAATGAGTGAAAAAGGCATTTCAAAGAAATTCAGTGGATAATACCAAGAAATACATTTTCTCAATGAAATTTTATCCAAAAATTAAGGACTAAGAACAGTATTTAGAGTCAGTGTTTTTTAGCCTGTTACAACTGCTTGAATTCAGAATGCATTCCCAGCACTGAAGCAAGATATACAAGATCACAGCAGACAGTCTAATCTTCCAGTAAACACACTTCGCAGGCATCCCAGAAAAAAAATATTTCTTATTATTTGTTTGCTCCTGGCGGCATTGTCGCAGTTTTCATTTTTATTAAAGTCACCTCACAAAATGCTAGCAGCAGCTCCACAAAGACCCGATAGCATGCTGGCACAATCGCTAATGTCATAAAAGCACTGAGAAGGGGGTTGTCTTTTTGGACTTAGGATGGCTCTGGGGGGTGATGGGGCTGAACTAATGTGAGCTCGTAGACAGGACGCAAATACCTGACACATCAGTTAACACGTCTCTCAGCAGGGCGGTGTTCCAGCCTTGACATGGCCAATCATGTCTCTGTGCATGTTGACTTCCGGCACTGGCACCATTGCACCCATCATCTATCATTTACTGGACTTTTCTCAGAATCAGCAGCACTGCACCCTTCCACCAGGCCTAATCAAAGAGGTATAGGCAATGTGTGTGCCAAAGAGAGAAGGCGATTAAGTTGTCATGGTAGCCCAGTAATGTAATGGCTATCTTGAATCAGACCAGACCTTGTCTAATGGCGCTTTTCCACTGCATGGTACGGCACAGTAAGGCTCGGTACAGTTCACTTTTGGGGGATTTTCCACTGGGTACAGTACCTGGTACTTTTTTTAGTGCCACCTCGGTTGAGGTTCCAAGTGAATCGTACCGTTACCAAAACGTGATGTGTAAACTCTGCTGATCACGGATTGGCCGGAGAGAATCGTCACTACCTGCGTCACTGAACTTGCGACACAAACACAACAGAACCGCTAGAATCCAGCAAGAGCTTGATGGGGCGACGCGGAATGAAAAAGTTTGTCAGGAGTCGTGGCAGTATAGGCGGTGCAACCAGGGTTTAAATTGGGCCAGGGCTGTCCGGGTTTTGAGCCCCGGCACATAGACTCCAGGACTCGACATTAACGCTTCGTTAACGCCAGACAAGTAAGCATGCTGAGGTAAAAATTCAAAGTGAAAAGTTTTTATATTTAAAATAGTTAGTTAGGCAACATCACTCAACGTTTAATAGTTCAATAAGCAAGTACAATAATATTAAGTCACTTACATTTTAGGCGGATCCACAGCGCATCTCACAGCAACCAACCGATTCATTGCTGAACGATTCCGTGTTTCATTAGCCCATGCATAAACATTTGATGAATCAGCCGTTTGAACGAATCGCTTAAATGAACAACTCAGTGACTCACTCAATAAACGCTCACTACTGGCGTTTTAATTTAGTTTAAAAGTATAATTTCCACCATCGTTTCTTGTTTGTATATTCCAAAAAATATTTAAAACAATCTCATAACATTATTCAATGCAGTTGTATTTTTTTCAGTGTAAATTTAATTTGATAACGTATAGATAACAATAATCACATTAGTATAATTGAATTTATAGATTAAAATGTAAGAATTTGAAATGAAAGCTGTAGCGTCTGGACCACTCAAACACACAATATATATTTTGTTAGCAAGATTTAACAAATACTCTGTAACACCCCAGGAAGCCGAACAGCCATGGTAACCCTGACACCCGATACATTTACGACCTCCTGGAATTTAGGTGAAGAAAATCGCTTCCTTGCCCATAGGGAAAATCCACAAGGGAAGGACTTTTCTTTGCTAATTAATTAATAGGAAAACCTTTCTTTGAATGAACACACATGATCCTTCAGGTCATTGGGTATATTATTGTCATCGTGTATTTTGTTTTTGAAATTGTATACTGTTATGCAGGCTTATAATCGAAACACACTCCTGTCAGCTTTCACTATATGTAATCCTACCTTGTTTAGTATCTATGAATTCGCCTTCATATGATCGAAACAAGCGTGGTTATGATTAATTATTCATATTTCCCATGAGCTGATTCGTTACAAAGCTGAAGTATTAATGAGGTTAGGGGAAAATGCCCTCTATAAAAGGTAAAAAAATGCCCTTGGATTAAATATAAAAAAACATTCAGATTTATATGTCACAGCTGATAGAAAACTGATAAGAATATTGCTTCAGAATAAATCATTTGCAAAAACGAAAA